>NC_135966.1:49918634-50218634 GCF_053455715.1 Rhinoraja longicauda
CTTAGACCATTTCAGAATCTGAGAATCACTGGCAATGCCACCATTTTGTGACCATCACTAATTGCCCTTGAGACAGTCGTGGTGAGCTACCTCCTTGAATCACTACAGCTGAAGGTGCAAACACTGTCCGAGAGAGTTCAAGGATTTAGGCTCAGTGACAACACATTTACAAATTAGAGTGGAATGCAAGCTGAAGAAGAGCTGTGTGATTCTGTGAGAGAAATGGAGATGGTTTATTCTCTGAAACCCTGCCTATGTTTTTCCAATATCAGCCAAGGTGGGCCAGCCACGTAATATAGATAGCAAAGCACAGATTCCTAAAAGAAACCTAATTCTCCAAGCCAGGGCAGATGTTGAACATGTAGCTGAACAAGGAGGCTCTTCAACACGGAGGTAATTCAGGTGAAGACCTAACACATTTCTACATGGGAGAAAGAAATTACATTCAAAGGTAGAGTCCAAGGGAAGACTAACCCTTCCTTCCCCCAAAATCACAAATACCTAATGCTTCATGCCAAAATGAGGCAGCAGAAGGAACTTTGTTGCAATTGCGAGATTAATTATGCAGTAAAAGAACAAGTATGGAGGAGATATAAAAACTGAACGAGAGAGGCAAGGAGATTGTATGAGAATGATCAGAGTCTGCAGAAGGGTCTCGACCCGAAACGTTCCTTCTCTCCAGAGATGCTGCCTCTCCCACTATTACTCCAGCATTTTGTGTCTATCTTTGGTGTAGAAACATAGAAACATAGAAACATAAACCAGCATCTGCGGTTACTTCCTACACGGAGGATTTCGTTATTGGAAATATAAGTGCCTGTGATCAAAGACCAGTCGCAGGGTAGGAGTAGTTAGTGGTCGTCAAAGGGATATATGTACCCATGGAGGCTGGAGTCGGAAATGAGCATCTTGCAGCTGTCATCACCACCAGTGCAGCAGAGAAAGAAGAAGTAATACCAATCAAGCAGCATAAAAATAGTCATGTCAAGTCAAGTCCATTTTATTTGTATAGCACATTTAAAAACAACCCACATTGACCAAAGTGCTGTACATCAGTTCAGGTACTAAGAAACGAACATAACAGCACATACATAACACATACAAACATAACAGCACATACATAAACAGTTCACAGAGCCCCCTCAGAGGGCCTCAAACGCTAGGGAGGAGAAATAGGTTTTGAGCCTGGACTTAAAGGTGTCGATGGAGGGGGCAGCTCTGATGGGGAGAGGGATGCTGTTCCACAGTCTAGGAGCTGCAACCGCAAAAGCGCGGTCACCCCTGAGCTTAAGCCTAGACCGCGGGATAGTCAGTAGCCCCAAGTCGGCCGACCTGAGGGACCTGGAGATAGAGTGGTGGGTTAGAAGATTTTTGATATGGGGGCGGGGCAAGCCCGTTTAGGGCTTTGTATGTGAATAGGAGGAGCTTGAAGTTGATTCTGTACTGTACTGGGAGCCAGTGGAGAGAGGCCAGAATCGGGGTGATGTGGTCCCTTTTACGGGTACCCGTCAGGAGTCTTGCTGCGGCGTTTTGGACCAATTGTAGGCGGGACAGGGATAATTGGCTGATCCTAGTGTATAGGGAGTTGCAGTAGTCTAGGCGGGAGGAAATGAATGCGTGAATGATTTTTTTCAATGTCGTCAAATTGGAGGAATGGTTTGATTGTAGCTATGGTACGAAGCTGGAAGAAGCTGGCTTTTACCACAGCGTTGACTTGCTTGTCAAATTTTAATGCAGTCAAATATCACGCCAAGGTTTTTGGTATGCAGTTTGACTAGGGAGGATAGGCTTCCGAGGCTGCCTGTTATCGTTTTGATGGAGTCAGGGGGGGCGAATAGGATGACCTCAGACTTGCTCTCATTTAGCTGAAGGAAGTTCTGTGCCATCCAACATTTTATGTCCTCAGGGCTGTGCATGAGGCTGATGAAATTTGACCGGTTGTTGGGTTTCAGGGGGAGATAAAGCTGTGTGTCATCAGCATAGCAGTGGAAAGAAATGCCGTGCCTTTGAATGATTTGGCCGAGGGGGAGCATGTACAGAGAGAAGAGAATGGGGCCTAGGATGGAGCCTTGTGGAACCCCGCAGGAGAGGCTAGCTGGGGAAGAGGAATAATTGCCTATGTTGATGGAGAAACTCCTATTTTTGAGGTAGGAAACAAACCAGCTCAGGGCAGTGCCATGAACGCCAACCCCGTACCGGAGACGGTCAATAAGGATGGTGTGGTCCACTGTATCGAACGCTGCGCTGAGGTCGAGAAGGAGCAAGATTGCACAGTCGCCGGTGTCAATAGATGGAGGGTGTGAGTTGTCTGTCTGCAAAGTTCATGCAGGTTGTCCCATGATCTGGACAAGATGCATCCAGCCTAAAGGAAGGATGGAAGGGGCAGAAATATAATTTCTGCACCTTCTATAAATAGGGGAGATGCTGACCTAGATGACCATAGATAGGGCACTGTTATTTGGAGAACATGGAACCTTAGTGGTGGTGGAAACCACTGAGAGAAAAGCATTTTAAAAAGCACAACATTGTAAGCGAATATCAGTGGGAAATTTAAGAAATGTAAACAATGGTTGGCAAAATTGATTGTGTTCTTTGAAAAGGTACCAGGCAGGATGCTGAGGGTGAATGTTGCTGCTGGTATGTCACAGTGACATTTGAAAGCTCTTGTTCACGCATCAAAAAATAAACATGACAGCAAATGAAAGCCTATAATGTGGAAGAGGTGGTGGCAATGTGACTGTGATGATCATGGCCACGGGACAAAAAGCAGACAGTGATGGTGACTGTTTATTCCAGAATGATGGTCAAACTGGGATCATTGGATATGTGTGAACAATCTGTGTTTCGGCACATGAGGTGCAATTTCAAAGAGTTGTTTAGTTCAGAGATACAGCATGGAAACAGGCCCTTTCGGCCCACCAGGTCCGCACCGACCAGCGACCCCGCACACTAACGCTATCCTACACACACTAGAGACAATTTACACTTATACCAAGCCAATCAACCTACAAACCTGTACGTCGTTGGAGTGTGGGAGGAAACCGAAGATCTCGATGAAAGCCCACATGGTCACAGAGAGAATGTACAAACTCCGTACAGACAGCACCCGTAGTCGGGATCGAACCCTGGTCTCCGGCGCTGCATTTACTGTAAGGCAGCAACTCTACCGCTGCACCACCGTGCCACACAAAAATTTTGATTTTCACTGTTTAGTTTAGTTTAGTTTAGAGATTCAGCGCGGAAACAGGCCCTTCGGCCCACCGAGTCCGCACCGACCAGCGATCCCCACACATTAACACCACCCTACACACACTAGGGACAGTTTTACATTTAAAGCAAGCCATGGTATAAACGAAGCTCAGAAACATAGCACCCAATGTTAAGCAGATTAACAGGCTTTTGGGCAACATAGACTGTGAGGTAAGCAGGCAGATCAAATCTATCACACAGTTACATGAAGTGTCACATTTTAGCAAGAAGAATGAGGAAAAGAAAACTTAATGGTGCAAATTTTTAAAGGTGCAATTTTAAAGGAGTGAAAGAACCAAGAGAGTCCACATGTATATCCACAGATCTCTATGGATGATGACATGTGAAAAATAATAGTTAAGATTCTGATTTGGTTGTGTTATGCGAGGGCCATTTCTCTTACACTTGTGATGCTTTCTTAAATAATAGAGGGATAGGCCACAAAGGATCTATACTAAATTACAGTATGTTTAAAACATTATCTAGAACATTGTAGGTAGACACAAAGTGCTGGAGTAACTCAGGGGGTCAGGCAGCATCTCTGCAGAGAAGGAATGGGTGACGTTTCGGGTCTAGACCATTCTTCAGACTGTCTTCGGTGTAAACCAGCATCTGCAGTTCCTTCCTACACATTTTATCGGAATGATGTTGGGCTTGGTGAACTTCAACATAAGGAGGCGAGATGGGAATGTTCTCCTTGGGGCACACAAAGTAGAGGGAACGTTCTAAAGAGACAATGAATAGTAGAGCAGATTAACCGTTTCCAGTGGCGGGTGGATTGAGAGTGAAGGGGAACAGATTTAAGATGATTGGCAAAAAGTATTTAACCCAAAATAAGACAATATATTTTTAAGGCAGCAAGTTGTGAGCTGGAACACATTGCGTGAAAGGAAGAAGTCACTGAAGAAAAAAACGCATCGTGAAGAAGAAATGTAAAATAGGCAAGCAGAAGGATTAATCCCAGAACCAAAGATCCAGCACAATAGTATTGTGTACAATCGCATTAGTTTCTACATATTCAATATAATCTCTTCCATTTATGTCAATTGAAGATTCAACAGTGGGAACTGCAAATTTGAGGAAATTACTACCATTTAATATCCAATTATTGTACATGATGACCGTTTCTTTCAAGTGTATGTCATTATTCACATTCCATATTATGTTTTTCCAGACGCACCCAAAGACATAACCACTCAAGTCAACGGTAGATCACAATGGGAAATCAAAGAGGGCGATTGGGTCTCTTTGACCTGCGGCAGCAGCAGCAGTAACCCTGAAGCCTCCTACACATGGTACAAGAGGGACCAAGGAGAAGATCAAGCATTTAATACCACGAATGGCACGCTGCTCTACCAAAGTATCTCACCAAGTGCTTCTGGACTCTACAAATGCACAGCGACAAACTACCTGGGAAATTTGAACTCGGAGACAGTGGAGATCCGTGTCCAATGTAAGAAATCATTGTTGTTGAGCAGTTTACGTTATTAATTTCACCCTGTGATAAGCTCAATGGAATTCTCATTTTTAAGTTGTCAAGAACCTTCCTCCAACCTTGAATCTCTCAGAATTATCCACAGTACATCGGTGGTATAACGCATCTTTATTATCTGAATGGTGTCAAGTTAGGAAAAGGGAAAGTACAAAGAGATCTGGGCGTCCTTGTTCATCGGTCACTTAAAGTTAGCATGCAGGTACAACAAGCAGTGAAGAAAGCTAATGGCATGTTGACCTTTATGACAAAAGGAGTTGAGTATAGGGGCAAAGAGGTCCTTCTGCAGTTGTACAGGGCCCTAGTGAGACCGCACCTGGAGTACTGTGTGAAGTTTTGGTCTCCAAATTTGAGGAAGGACATTCTTGCTATTGAGGGCGTGCAGCGTAGGTTCACTAGGTTAATTCCAGGAATGGCAGGACTGTCGTGTGTTGAAAGACTGGAGCGACTAGGCTTGTATACGCTGGAATTTAGAAGGATGAGAGGGGATCTTATTGAAACATATAAGATTATTAAGGGATTATTAAGAGATTATTAAGGGCAGGAAACATGTTCCCAATGTTGGGGGAGTCCAGACCAGGGGCCACAGTTTAAGAATAAGGGGTAGGCCATTTAGAACGGAGATGAGGAAAAACCTTTTCAGTCAGAGAGTGGTAAATCTGTGAAATTCTCTGCCTCAGAAGGCAGTGGAGGCCAATTCTCTGGATGCTTTCGAGAGAGGTGCCTTTCTGATAGCTAGATAGAGCTCTTAAAGATAGTGAAGTCAGGGGGTATGGGGAGAAGGCAGGAATGGGGTACTGATTGTGAATGATCAGCCATGATCACATTGAATGGCGGTGCTGGCTCAAAGGGCCAAATGGCCTACTCCTGCACCTATTGTCTATTGTCTATTGTTTATTGTCTATCTCTTGCAACCTAAATGGATCAATCGTTGCGGAAAAAAGGGACAGAAAGCGTGTATATGGAGTCACTGGTGGAGTGTGGCAACTGTGGGGGGTGAGAGTACACTCACCCCCTTCCCTTCACAATCATTCCCGTCACTGTTGGTTGTTGGACGACACTTGTTAGTGTGCTGCGCATCGTTGCACTTCCCTTCAAGAATCTGCCTGCCTTCATGTAGTCAGTGCACGGTTGACAATGTGCCAACGCATGCAACTGAATCACATCAGCACCTCCTCAGCAGAGCTGCATGAGTCTCATTCTGAGTGTACGTTTGTGATCGGGGCCCACCAAACTTCTCCTCATAAACTCACACCATGGAGTTAAACGTAAGAAAATAACTGCAGATGCTGGTACAAATCGAAGGTATTTATTCACAAAATGCTGGAGTAACTCAGCAGGTCCGGCAGCATCTCAGGAGAGAAGGAATGGGTGACATTTCGGGTCGAGACCCTTCTTAAGACTGTTAAGGAGTTAAGTTGTCGGCTCTGTTTTGTTCAGTCCACTGACGTTGCCCCACTTGCAGGGTATTTCTAGCATTTTTTCGGCTTTATTTGAGACATCCAGTGTCTGCGGTTTTCGAAGTGGATGCAACTGGATCACTTCCACACCTCCTGAGATCTGCAGTGTCCACACTCTGCCTGTATGTTTGTGACGGTACCACCAAATAAATAACTGCTTCAGAAACTCACATCATCCAGCTAAGTTGTCAACTCTGTTTTGCCACTGATGTTATAAGTTTCGTAAGGTCATAAGTGATAGGAGCAGAATTAAGCCATTCGGCCTATCAAGTCTTCTTCGCCATTCAATCATGGCTGATCTATCTTACCCTCCAAACCCCATTCTCCTGCCTTCTCCCCATAACCCCTAAAGAGAAGAATATTGGGTGCTTGGTGGTTGACATGCGATTGATGTCTGACCAGCAGAGTATTTCCAGCATTTTGGGGCTTTGTTTGAGACATCAATCATCTGTGGTTTGTGAGGAGGTGCTTCTCCATCCTCTTCTTACCTAGTTTTGCTGCAATCTCCGAATACATGGCCTCAAAGACCACAATGTCATCCCAGGTATTCCTTGCTCCACTTAGCATTCCCAGATGTCAGTGGGGATATGGCGTTATAAGGAGATTTGAGAACATCATTCAATCTTCTTTTCTCTTTGCCTATTAACCTCCTCCTGTGGCAGAGCTAAAGAGAAGAGTATTGGGTGCTTGTTGGTGGACATGCGATCAATGTTGTCGTTGCAACATGACCGACTGAACGTGACTCAGCTCCTATTCAGAATGTTGCTCTCTCTGAATTCTAAGCCGTAAGACATAAAATATTTTACTTTTATTTGCACCCCAAAATGTAACCATTCAAGTGGAAGACAGATCACAATTGGAGATCAAAGAGGGAGACAAAGTATCTTTGACATGTGTCAGTGATAGTGACCCTGAAGCCACCTACTCCTGGTACGAGGGACAAAGGTCAAGTTCAAGCTCTTAATTCCGATTTTGACACTCTGCTCTTCCAAAGTATTTCACAAAATGCCTCTGGATTGTACAGGTGCTCAGCAACAAACTACCTGGGCTCAGAGCTCAGAGGCAATGGAGATACGTGTTCAATGTAAGAAATCGCTGTTGAGAGGTTTACGTTGTTAATTGTATCTTGTGGCACACTCAATTGTGTTGTCCTTATATAAAGTATCAAAAACCTTCCTCTAATCTTGAACCTCTTAGATATAGTCACCTTTCATCACTAATTTGAAGCGCCTCTTACAACTTAAATGGCTATATCATCATCGAGGCAGAGGGAGGGAAGGAGGGGGAAAGAGAGATAGGGTGAAAGAAATTCCCATAACCTTTTCAACATACTAACGCCATTTTGTATGGAAATCTGGTCAGAGCCACAGTAAATGGAATTTAATCCAGACAATTGTGAGGCAATGTTTTTTGAGATCTCAAATACTAACAGTGAATGATAGGGATCTCAGAATGTACAGGATCTCAGGATGTCCAGACATCCTGAATGGTGAGACATCCGGTATCCAAGATATTTTCAGCATTTTAATGGTACGGGGGAAGATACTGTTCCCCCAAAACACTGATTACACTGCGAGAGGCATAGCTAACCCCGAGTTTTGCTTACTATAATGGCGGACGTTACGCTCCTTTGCGTACTACTCCTCAGTATAGGCGATTTCAGCGGAGTGGTCCATCTTGCTCCTCTAGTATCTTTGGTGCTACCCAACCACTGCTCAGAAAGGCACATCATCGAGCTGAGTTGTTAACTCTGTTTTGCTCGGTCCATTGATGTCACCTGGCCTGCAGAGTATTTCAAGCATTTTGCGGCCTTTATTCAGTCTGTGATGTGCTCTCCTCAGTAGCATCATTCACGGGCTTAGCTTCTCCAGATGTCTGTGGGAAATTGACTTTTCTACAAGGAACATTGAGAACATGCTTTGGTCTATTTTTCTTCTGTCTACCTGGTAATCTGTGGTGGCAGTGGTGGCAGTGCTCAGAGAAGGGTATACAATCAATACCGCCTGCACTGCAGAGCTGACAGAATGTTACTCTGATCCCTCTGGGACTGGTGCACACTCTGTATTCTAAGTCATAAGACATTAAATACATTAAATCAGTCAACAAGACTTGCCCAGCGTAGCTGAGTGAGTGTGACCAGGCTGTCAATGCTGTGGATGTACTGCTCTCTGTATTACCAGCCATTACACACAGAATTCATTTACTTTTAGATGCACCCAAAAATGTAACCGTTCAAGTGGAAGGCACGTCACAATTGGATATCAAAGAGGGAGACACGGTCTCTCTGACCTGTGACAGTAACAGTGATCCGGACCCCACCCACACCTGGTACAAGAGCGACAAAGGTCAAGTTCAAACTCTTGATTCCAAGAACTGCACTCTGATCTTCCGAAACATTTCACAAAGTTCTTCAGGATTCTACAGCTGCACAGCAGCAAACTACCTGGGAAATCTGAGCTCAGAGGCAGTGGAGATACGTGTTCAATGTAAGAAACCATTGCTGCTTATGTTGTTAATATCATCCTGTGACAAGCTCAGTTGTAATGATATAATATAAATAGACATTGGCTTCCTCTAACAGTGCTATTCTACTGCTTGCCTCACAACCCAAATGGTTAGATTTACTGCAGACGCAGAGCGAGAATGAGAGACCTGTTCATTACCTTCACAATAGAATGGTGCCTTTCTGTACTGAATGTAATCAAGTTGTAAATCAATTGATAATCCCAAACATGTAACCACGATGAAATAATGAATAAGAACTGCAAGTGGACGTGCAGCTTCTTTGTTGACCAACATTGACTGTGCACTGCAATGGAAGCCAAAAGACCATGAGAAGGTTATTTTCTAACCACGTTCCAGGAGCTCCTGCCTGTTATCTGTAAACCTGACACCATTCTATTTGACGCACTTTTGGCCCACTCCTTCCCAGCGAAGTCCATTTCCATGTCAAAGCCTGCACAGACCCCCAGGATCAGCACACTGACAGTATTATTTTCCAGAGGCTCAATATCTCAGGGATACAAAGAGCAGGGCGTGCAGCACAGTGGTGCAGGTGCAGAGCCATTGCCTCACTGCGCTAGCGACTGCTGGCGATCCTGACCTCGGTTGCTGTCCATGTGGAGTTTGCACGTTCTCCCTGTGACTGCGTGGATTTCCTTGCATGGATTCCCTCTCATCTTACCAGGTGCACTGTCATGGAGGTCCTAATTGTACTGAGGAAGACGTAACATTGGAGCTACAATAATCATGTCACTTACTACTTTACTCTCTGTGGAGCTGACGCTACTTAATATACAAAGTGTGTTCTCACCAGGCCCCTGTTATGAACAGGAATGAGAGCAGAGGGCTGTAGGGCAAAGCCTCTTTGGGGACAGTTTAGAAACATAGAAAATAGGTGCAGGAGGAGGCCATTTGGCCCTTCGAGCCAGCACCGCCATTCAATGTGATCACGGCTGATCATCCACAATCAGTAACCCGTGCCTGCCTTCTCCTCATATCCCTTGATTCCACTAGCCCCCAGAGCTCTATCTAAAAGTTTCTAGAAATAAATCAGCTTCCTAAAATGTCTGAGGGACATTATCTCCACAGGCTGATTTCCCCTGTAAGTTGTAACTGCGATTTGCTACCTGCTGCAGGCTGGTCTCCAGCCATGGAGCCTTTGTTGGGGTGAGTTGGTTATGGAGGTGAGGCCACAGAGGCACTGGTCTCCTTTCCATTAGGATCACTGCTGCTACTGCTGTCTGATGGATGCCACTGTCTTAGCTTGCAGCCACATTTCATTCCCTTACTAGTCTCTGCCTGTCTCATAGAGTCAGAAACTCTCATCATCGAGCAGAATTGCCAGCTGTGTTTCACCTCTCTCCACTGCTGTTGCCCGGCTTGCTGAGTATTTATGGCACTCTGCGGCTTCCTGTCAGATTTCTGACATCAGCAGTCTGTGAGTTGGTGCACGCCTTCCTCTCTTTTCCCACCTGCTCCCACTGCATGGGCCCAATCCTCTCAGCATCTTCCTGAACGCTCCTTCTCCACGCCGACAGTTCATGGGCCGGAGATTCCAGGACACAATGGCAATGATGTGTTTCTACCAGGAGGTTTTGAGAAAATCCATGAATCTTTTTTTTCTCTCTGTCGGTTAATCTCTTCCTGTGCCTGAGCTCACAATCAAATGACTGATTTGAGAGTCAGGTGTGGTGGCATGTGGTCAACAAGACTTGCCCAGCGTAGCTGAGTGAGTGTGACCAGGCTGTCAATGCTGTGGATGTACTGCTCTCTGTATTACCAGCCATTACACACAGAATTCATTTACTTTTAGATGCACCCAAAAATGTAACCGTTCAAGTGGAAGGCACGTCACAATTGGATATCAAAGAGGGAGACACGGTCTCTCTGACCTGTGCCAGTAACAGTGACCCGGACCCCACCCACACCTGGTACAAGAGCGACAAAGGTCAAGTTCAAACTCTTGATTCCAAGAACTGCACTCTGATCTTCCGAAACATTTCACAAAGTTCTTCAGGATTTTACAGCTGCAGAGCAGCAAACTACCTGGGAAATCTGAGCTCAGAGGCAGTGGAGATACGTGTTCAATGTAAGAAACGACAGGATGTTTTGAGAAAATCCATGAATCTTTCTTGTCTGTCTGCCTTTTAATCTCTTCCTGTGCCTGAGCTCAGAAACAAATGATTAATTTGAGATGGACACAAAATGCTGGAGTATCTCAGCGGGACAGCCAGCATCACTAGATAGCTGGAATGGGTACCGTTTCGGGTCAAGACCCTTCTTCAGGCTGAGAGTCAGGTTAGAGGGAGATGCAGTGATAAGAAAGTATAAGAAAATAACTGCAGATGCTGGTACAAATCGAAGGTATTTATTCACAAAATGCTGGAGTAACTCAGCAGGTCAGGCAGCATCTCAGGAGAGAAGGAATGGGTGTCGTTTCGGGTCGAGACCCTTCTTCAGACTGAAGAAGTCTGAAGTCCTTCTCTCCGGAGATGCTGCCTGACCTGCTGAGTTACTCCAGCATTTTGTGAATACATACCAGTGATAGGAAAGTGTAATTTGTGAGAACGGGACATCAAAGGGGATAGAAAATCAAGGAAAATGTAGAATTGATCATTGTAAGCTGGAAGAAGGTGAGGTGGTGGTAGAGTCGGTGAGTAGGAGGAATCACAGAGGGGGAGCAGCGAGGGAGGATGATGCAGATCTCTGTCGGAGAGAGGAGGAGAACTTCTTCAAGGTTGGCACACCTTGAGGAGATTTCACAGTGGAGCAGATGAAATGTGGAGGAAGGAACAGCAACTGCTGGTTTAAACCGAAGATTGACACCATTTGAGAATCAGGTGTGCTGGCAAGAGTATACAATCAATGCTGCCTGCACTGCAGAGCTGACTGAATGTGACTCTGATCCCACTGGGAATGGTGCACACTCTCTATTCTAAGTCAAAAGACATTAAATCGACCCCCGACATCAGTCTGAAGAAGGGTCTCGACCCGAAACGTCACCCATTCCTTCTCTCCCGAGATGCTGCCTGACCTGCTGAGTTACTCCAGCATTTTGTGAATAAATACATTAAATTGTTCAACAAGGCTTGTCCAACATAGCTGAGTGAGTGTGACCAGGCTGTCAATGTTGTGGATGTACTGCTCTCTGTGTTACCAGCCATTACACACAGAATTCATTTACTTTTAGATGTTCCCAAAAATGTAACCGTTCAAGTGGAAGGCACGTCACAATTGGGGATCAAAGAGGGAGACACGGTCTCTCTGACCTGTGCCAGTAACAGTGATCCTGAATCCACCTACACCTGGGAGAAGCAGGACAAAGGAGAATTTAAGGTTTTTAATCACACGAATGGCACTCTGCTCTTCCAAAGTATTTCACAAAGTGCTTCTGGATTCTACAAATGCACCGCAGCAAACTACCTGGGACATCAGAGCTCAGAAGCACTGGAGATACGTGTTCAATGTGAGAAATCATTTTAGTCCTGGATTTTCTTTTATTGATTTCATCCCATTTTAAGGTGCACAGTTAGTTCTGCTATCATACAATAATTATGTTTCTCAGAAGCTTGTGTAATAGCAAAGTGCATTATATAACCAATTACATAGAAACATAGAAAATAGGTGCAGGAGGAGGCTATTTGGCCCTTGGCCAGCACCGCCATTCATTGTGATCATGGCTGATCATCTACAATCAGTAACCCGTGCCTGCCTTCTTCCCATATCCCTTGATTCCACTAGCCCCTAGAGCTTCATCTAACTCTCTTTTAAATTCATCCATGATTTGGCCCCACTGCCTTGGTGGCAGAGAATTCCACAAATTCACAACTCTCTGGGTGAAAAAGTTTCTTTTCACCTCAGTTTTAAATGGCCTTCCCTTTATTCTTAGACTGTGTCCCCTGGTTCTGGACTCGCCCATCATTAGGAGCATCTTTCCTGCATCTAGCTTGTCCAGTCCTTTTATAATTTTATCCGTCTCTATAAGTTCCCCTCTCATCCTTCTAAACTCCAGTGAATTCCAGTGGGCTCTAATCAAGCCCAGTCTTTCCAATCTTTCCTCATATGACAGTACCGCCATCCCGTGGATTAACCTCGTGAACCTACGCTGCAATGTATCAATGGGGAAACTAGAGTCCAGTTTCAGCTCACAATAACAATATTATTTCTCCCACAAGATTTTCCAAAGTAAGGTCTTTCTTAATAATCATTTTGGTGACTGCAAGCTAAGCACACTAAAGGCTGTATGTAATACTATTTAATACAGTATCAATGAACAAATCTCAATGGAAGCAATTGCTTGTCAATTTCCTCGACCACATGAAGGAAAAGTGGCAGACTGCGTTCTGAGATGATGGTAAATGATTACTTGGTTCATATCATGGTCATGTGTACTGAGGTGCTGTGAAAAACGTTTTTGGTGCGTGCTCTCCAGTCGGGGAAAAACTATACATGATTACAATCAGGTTGTCCACAGTGTACAGATATAGCATAAAGAGAATAACTTTTAGGACCGATTAACGATAATCCGAGGGCCTCCAACGAGGTAGATGGTAGGTCAGGATCGCTCTCTAGTTGGTGAAAGAATGGTTCAGTTGCCTGATAACAGCTGGATAGAAACAACCCCTGAATCTGGAGGTACGTGTTGTCACCTTTTGGTACATCTTGCTTGATGGGAGTGGAGAGAAGATGGAATGTCCAGGGTGATGATGGTAGGCAGGGTAGGTAGGTGGGGGTGGGGGGGGTAGATGGAAAAGGTTTCTTTTTTGCAGCCTCTTTTCTTCCAAGCAGCTTTTTTTTCTGCTTGTCAATTTCCAAAGTTACTTTTTAAATGGTTTTCTAGTTTCCCCAATCTAAACTGCATTATGACAAATCCAGCCCGTGTTAGACAAAAATTGTTCCCTACTTTACCAATCAATTATATCCAGTTCACATTATGAAGTCACACGTTCTACCAGAACTGCCTGTATATTGACAGAAAACCTCCTCCAATCTTGAATCTGGCATTCCTCACTTCCCATTTTGAACATGCATTATTTACTACCCAAATGATTAGATCATTGCAAAAGCAAAGGGAGAGAAAGAGATGCCCAAAACCTTTTATAAATACCAATACCTCTCTGTGTTGAATAACATCAATCTGCAAATAAGCTGAAGCTCCGATAAATGTAACGAAACAGATAATGATTGAGAAAGTAAAATGAAATAATTTCATTAACAGTTGTACTAAAATTGAAGACAAAAGACCTACAGAAAGTTTTTTTTCCAACCAAAATCCAGGAGTTCACAACTGTTATCTTTAAAGCAACTTTCATTTTGTATGATGCAGTTTTATCCAGCTCAGGAATGAGTCCATTTTCTCTTTGACGTTTGCATAGAGCTGTTGGGCACAGCAACGGTAATGCTTTCCGGAGGCTCAACATTTCTGGGAGACGAAGAAGAAACTATCACCCAGTGTAATTACTAAACCTAATCTATAGTCAGAGGGTGGTGAATCTGTGGAATTCATTGCCGCAGAAGTCTGTGGAGGCCAAGCCAATGGATGTTTTTAAGGCAGAGATAGACAGATTCTTGATTAGTACGGGTGTCAGGGGTTCTGGGGAGATGGCAGGAGAATGGGGTTAGGAGGGAGAGATAGATCAGCCATGATTGAATGACAGCGTAAACCTGAGGGGCCGAATGGCCTAATTCCGCTCCTATCACTTATGAACTTATGAACTTATGAACAGTATAGAGAAAATGGTTATTGCATTGTGGAGGAATTAGAGCGTAGTTTAGTTTACAGCTGTGACTTATTCGAGGGAGAGGTGAATGATCCTTTATAGAATAATGGTGCTGTCATTATGTTTCTCTCCAGAGATGCTGCCTGACCCGCTGAGTTACTCCAGCCTTTTGTGATACCTTCGATGTGGTCCCACCATACAGTAACACAGTTGGTAGAGCTGCTGCCTCACAGCACCAGAGACTCAAGTTTGATCCTGACTTTGTGGAGGATAGTGTGTGAGGTCTGAGTGGAGTTTGCATGTTCTCCCCGTTTAGTCGACAAACCCGCATATCTTTGGGAAGGGGCCCCACGTGCGTGGGTTTCCTCCAGGTGCTCCAGTTTCCTCCCCTTCCCAAAGATACATGGGTTTGTAGACTAAATGGCCTCTGTAACTTGCCCTGAGTGTGCGAGCAGTGGGTGTGAAAGTGGGCTAACATAGAACTAGTGGGAAAGGGAGATTGATTTGGTGGCCGTACTAAACGCATCTCTAAACTAAACTTCCCATATGATTAAGCACCTCCAGACTCAGGAACAGCTTCATCCCCAGGGCCATAGCTGCTATGAACCGGTCCTGCTGAGCCGGATGGTCACATCGCACAGTGATCCGGCACAGATCTACTTGCACTTTATTCTGTCTTAAAACTGTTACAATTTGTTTCGTTGGGTTGTTGTTGTTTAAATTAATACTGACTAGCTAATTAATTTATGGGAGGCACATTCCCAATCTCTTGTACCCCTGTACAATGACAATAAAGATATATTGTATTGTATTGTATTGTAAGAGTACGGGCGGAGAGCCCGAGGGCAAAGTCTCTTTGGTGACAGTTTCTGAGAGCAAACCTCCTTGAAACGTCTGAGAGACAAGATACCCGAGGCTGGTTTACACAAGAAGTTGTCACTGAGGTCTGCTGCCAGCTGCAGGTAGGGATCCGACCATGGATTCAGTGCTGGGTTGCATCGGCTGTGGAGGTGAATGGCCCCGAATCCCTTAACTTCGGGGTCATTCAAGCTGCAGTTAGCTGATGCATGCTGTGTGCCACAGTTTGCAGCCCACCATTGCCTTCCACTTGCTAAACCTGCCACTCTCTATCAAACAGCAAACACTGGAGAACTGCTATAAGAAAATAACTGCAGATGCTGGTACAAATCGATTTATTCACAAAATGCTGGAGTAACTCAGCAGGTCAGGCAGCATCTCAGGAGAGAAGGAATGGGTGATGTTTCGGGTCGAGGCCCTTCTTCAGACTACTGCCTGGTTCTCTGTGCGTGTGTTTATTTCTGTGCGTGTTTTTGTTGGTTTAAAATAGTTAGTTGTCCCCCAGTATCTTAGAGGGTGAATGTTAAAAAATACTGAGGATGGGTCTTTGCTCAACTTGCAGAGCATGCAACGAAAATGAATTTAACCACCACAAACCTGCCCCGACTCTCAGGTCTGCAAACTGAGCTGTTAACTGCGCTGTTCTCTCTCCAAGAGAATTCCCTGACTTGCTGAGTATTTTTGGCAAATGTGGGTTTATTTCAGTTCTCCAGTATCGGTGGTGTGTTCCTTCCACCACTTACACGGGGCTTTTGTCTGCTTCTGATTCATGGCCTCGGTGATCTCAATACCGCCCCAAATGTTGCTTATCCACCTTGAGGAGACTTTCAGAACGTCCTTGTACCTTTTTTCTCTTACTGCGTAGTGATCTCCTCCTGTGATGGGACTTAGAATAGAGTGTCTTGGTTTGGGAGTTGAGCATGAGATTAATGTGGCTTGCCAAATGTAACTAACTAAAACCCCTGTCCCACTTAGGCGATGTTTTAGACGACTACAGGTGACTAGGCCGTCACCACATGGTTGCCGGGGTGTCGCCTGTACGGTCGTGAGTCGTCTCCAAAGAGTCGTAGCGTTTTTCTGGTCGCCGCTGGATTTTGAAATGTTTAAACATTTTTGGCGACTGTTGGTTTGATGCCAATGATCGTAGCTTGACGTCTCCTGACGGGGGCGCTGTCGTAGGTTGTCATAGGTTGTCGCCAGTGCTGACTTCGGTGAATTCCATTGGCGACTACCTACGTCAATAGACAATAGACAATAGGTGCAGGAGGAGGCCATTCGGCCCTTCGAGCCAGCACCGCCATTCAATGTGATCATGGCTGATCATTCTCAATCAGTACCCCGTTCCTGCCTTCTCCCCATACCCCCTGACTCCGCTATCCTTAACAGCTCTATCTAGCTCTCTCTTGAATGCATTCAGAGAATTGGCCTCCACTGCTTTCTGAGGCAGAGAATTCCACAGATTCACAACTCTCTGACTGAAAAAGTTTTTCCTCATCTAAGTTCTAAATGGCCTACCCCTTATTCTTAAACTGTGGCCCCTTGTTCTGGACTTCCCCAACATTGAGAACATGTTTCCTGTCTCTAACGTGTCCAACCCCTTAATAATCATATACGTTTCGATAAGATCCCCTCTCATCCTTCTAAATTCCAGTGTATACAAGCCTAGTCGCTCCAGTCTTTCAACATATGTCAGTCCCGCCATTCCAGGAATTAACCTAGTAAACCTACGCTGCACGCCCTCAATAGCAAGAATATCCTTCCTCAAATTTGGAGACCAAAACTGCACACAGTACTCCAGGTGCGGTCTCACTAGGGCCCTATACAACTGCAGAAGGACCTCTTTGCTCCTATACTCAACTCCCCTTGTTATGAACGTCAACTGGCGACAGGTACCGGCGTCAAAACCGGAGGCCAAAATGACGTGAATTGTCTTCAGTTGTCGCCGACACGGTCGTAGCTTGTCGTAGCTTGTCGCGGGTAGACGTAGGTTGATTTTAGTTGTCGTAGGTTGCCGCCTGTGTGGTCGTAGGTTGTTGTAGGTGCGGTCGTAGGTGGACGTCCTAAGTCGCGACGATTGGGTCGCCGGTTGTCGGTAGCTTGCCATAGCTTGACGTCGACTAGGTGGGTAGGTTGTCGTAGCTTGTCGTAGACGTTGTCGTAGGGGGGGGTCCAGTCGCCGTTTTTTCGGCGACCTGCTACGAGTGTTACAGCCGCCGGTAGTCGCCTTAAAAAACGCCGCAGTGGGACAGGCCCCTAAGTCTCACTGTGTTAAGTCATAACATACTTCTTCACTTTCAGATGCACCCGGAAACGTGACCATTCACGTGAAAGACCGATCAGAAGTGGAAATTAAGGAGGATGACAACATCTCCTTGATATGTGCCAGTCACAGTTACCCTGCAGCTGCTTACACCTGGTACAGGAGGATGGAAGATAATGGCCAAACAATGGCCCTAATTGGAAACGGAGACACCATGGTCTTCCACAGTGTTTCAAAAAGGGACTCTGGATTGTACACATGCACGGCATCAAATTATTTGGGGCATTATACCTCAGAAGATTGGGAGATTTCTGTTTATTGTGAGTAATCCTTTAGATTTCATGCGTTCAATTCTGTTGCATTTATCCTCTCACGCACCCCTTGGCATAATAAGGCAATATTATTCCTATTTTTGAACCACTCTTTAATGTCCACCCTTCCTCATGCGTCTACACTTCACGTTGCCTCAGGAAAGCAGCCAGCATTATCACGGGCCACTCCCACCCTGGTCATTCCCTATTCCCCCTTTTCAGGCAGAAGATACAAAAGCTTGAGAGCCTGTCCCACCTGATTTAGGAACAGCTTCATTTCCACTGTGATCAGACTGTTAAAGAAACCTCACATGCAGTGCATTAAGAAAGTATTCACACCCCTTCACTTTTTCCACATTTTGTTACGTTACAGCCTTATTATAAAATGGATTAAATTCATTTTTTTATCATCAATCTACACAAAATCCCCCATAATAAAATAGTGAAAACAGGTGTTTAGAAATTTTTGTGAAGTAATTAAAAAGAAATAACTGAAATATCACATTTACATAAGTATTCAGACCCTTTGCTATGACACTCAAAATTGAGAGTATGTTCATCCTGTTTCCATTGATTATCCTTGAGATGTTTCTACAACTTGATTGGAGTCCACCAGTGGTAAATTAAATTGATTGGACATGATTTGGAAAGGCACACACCTGTCTATATAAGGTCCCACAGTTAACAGTGCATGTCAGAGCGAAAACCAAGCCATGAGGACGAACGAATTGTCCATAGACTTCCGAGACAGGATTGTGTCGAGTCACAGATCTGGGGAAGGGTATAAAACAATTTCTGCAGCATTGCAGGTCCCGAAAAGCACAGTGGCCTCCGTCATTCTTAAATGGAAGAACTCTGGAACCACCAGGACTCTTCATAGAGCTGGCCGCCCGGCCAAACTGAGTAATCGGGGGAGAAGGGCCTTGGTCAGGGAGGTGACCAAGAACCCGATGGTCACACTGACAGAGCTCCAGAGTTCCTCTGTGAAGATGGGAGAACCTTCCAGAAGGACAACTATATCTGCAGCACTCCACCAATCAGACCTTTATGGTAGAGTGGCCAGACGGAAGCCACTCCTCAGTAAAAGGCACATGACAGCCCACTTGGAGTTTGCCAAAAGGCACCTAAAGGACTCTCAGACCATGAGACACAAGATTCTCGGGTCTGATGAAACCAAGATTGAACTCTTTGGCCTGAATGCCAAGCGGCACCGCTCATCACCTGGCCAATACCATACCTACGGTGAAGCATGGTGGTGGCAGCATCATGCTGTGGGGATGTTTTTCAGTGGCAGGAACTGGGAGACTAGTCAGGATCGAGGAAAAGATGAACGGAGCAAAGTACAGAGAGATCCTTGATGAAAACCTGCTCCAGAGCGTTCTGGACCTCAGACTGGGGCGGAGGTTCACCTTCCAACAGGACAACGACCCTAAGCACACGGCCAAGACAACGCAGGAGTGGCTTCATGACAAGTCTGTGAATTACCTTGAGTGGCCCAGCCAGAGCCCGGACTTGAACCCGATCGAACAGCTCTGGAGGGACCTGAAAACAGCTGTGCATCAACGCTCCCCATCTCCAAGGGAAGAAGGGGGGAGGGAGGATAAGGGGGGTTGAGGAGGAGGGGGGAGTGGGAGGGGGAGGGAGTGAGGACAAGGGGGATGGAGTGGGGGGGAGGGAAAGGGGAGGGGAGGAGGGAGGATGGAGGGGGGAGGGGGGGAGGGGGGGAGGAGAGGGTGCTGCACCAATGCAGGAGAGGTTTGGGCCCAACGGGTCCACTTGGTCTAGTATTCATCTAAATCTTTCCTGTCCATTTATCTGTCTAAATGCCTATAATTGTATCCATTTTTCGAGCTTCCTCTGCTAGCTAATTCCAGATGCCAACTACACTCTGAGTGAAATAAATGCCCCAAAGGTCCCTCTTAAATTTCTCCCCTCTCACCTTAAGACTATGGTCCCATTAGTTTTAGACTCCTCTACTCTGGGGACAAAGACGGTGAGTGTTCACTTTATCCACGCTCTCATGATCTTGTGCTAAGGTCACCCGTCAGCCTGCTATGCTCCAGAATAAAGCATTGTTGCCTCTCCCTGTAGCTCAAGCCCACTAGTCCAGGTGACATCCTGTGGAATCTTTTTTGGTCCCTTTTCACCTTTTCCTTTTTGCAACTGGGTGACCAGAACTGCATGCGGTTCAAGTGTCCATGTGTGGTCTCACCAACGACTTGTACAGTTGCATCATGATAACCCAAATTCTGTACTCAGCACTCTTCCCAATCCTTCTTCACCACTCTTTCCACCTGAATCGGCCTTTTTCAGGGAACTATGCACCTGTGCTCCGGGATCTCTCTGTTCCACAACACTCTCCGCCATTTTCTCTGTAAGTTCTGCCCTGGTTTGACAGACCAATGTGCAACACCTCACACTTGCCAGCGTTAAATTCAATTTGCAATTCCTTGGCCCAACTTCCCAGCTGAACTAGATCCTGCTGTAAACGTAGATATCCTTCCTCCACTCCTCACTATACCACCAATTTGCATCCTTGCAACTTTGTCACCTGCAACCTTGTGACATTGAGTTTGTGGGGACAGCAAGAAAGAAAATCTATCATCTCTAACGTCATTTTGTTCTTGCAGACAAACCTACTCACGTAAACCTGACCCGGGATGGGATGAGTTTCCACTGTACTACTGAAGCCAATCCCCCCGCAAGGATTTCCTGGAACAACACGGACATGACCACAGAGGTGCTCAATGGCACCTGGACCACCAGCACACTGCTTCTGCAAACAACGACAAGCGGTTGTGTTTCATGCCAAGCTCAGAATAAACTTGGCTCTATGCGTTCAGAGGAACGATGTTTCAAGTCAACACAGGGTACGTGTCTATAATCGGAATTGCACACCTCAGGCTAAGTGGACAACAAAACTTTGCCAACAACATTCAAACTATCAACATTCAACAACTACACAAAGGGAACAATATCATTAATTAACCTTGATTGTATAACGTGTAGGGAAGAAAACTGCAGATGCTGGTTTAAATCGAAGGTAGACACAAAATGCTGGAGTAACTCAGTGGGTCAGGCAGCATCTCTGGAGACGTTTGGGGTCGAGACCCTTCTTCAGTCAAGATTGTCTATCAGTCAGTTACCGTGCTGTTAAGTTCATGAACTTTTTGTGTGAGCACATCCAAATTGATTCAGTTATCATTCCTTAGGGCGTTGAAAAGAAACATAACAGTAGATTTCCCCCACCAATATGTCTGCAAATTTAAAAAACTGTGTTTCATTGACCATTTCAGGTGCCATCTTGGGACTAGTAATTGTAGGATCCATTGCTGCAATCCTGATCGCCTTTGGCATTTTGCTTTGGACTCAGAGGAAAAAACTGATCAAAGGTAAGATCCCTGCTACCATTTGTACATGTGTAGGAAGGAACTGCAGATGCTGGTTTACACCGAAGATGGACATAAGATGCTGTAGTAACTCAGCGGGACAGGCGGCATCTCTGGATAGAAGGAATGGGTGACTTTTCAAGACCCTTCATCAGACTACAGTAAATATGAGGGAGTGGGGGGGCCTGGAAAACGAAAGTCATTGAAGAGACGAACGGCGTGTGAGGTGTCTTGGACATAAGTGGGGATAGATTCGACCGGGGATATAGGATGGAGTCTGAAGAAGGGTCTCGAGCCGGAATGTCACCCATTCCTTCTATCCAGAGATGTTGCCTGTCCCGCTGAGTTACTCCAGCATTTTGTGTTTACCATTTGTGTATTCTCAGAAAGAGACCATTCAGTCCACTATGCCTGTGCTGGCTCATTGAAGGAGCTATGAATTCAGCTGTGAACATTGCTTTTGAAACTCACACCTTCCATCTCTCTTATCATCTCATGTCTTGGTGGTTTATTCTACCTGATTTTCTTTTGGCTAAGTGCTTCTATGATTTATCTTCCTCACCATCTATTTCTTCCTCCCCCTTTAACAGGCCTGTTGGTTTTCTACTGATGTCAATATAGACTAGAGCTGCCTGTCTGGCGGCATCTTCCATATCAGTGATGCCCATCACTCAGGGTGGCATAACCACTGTTGTTTTTACCCAATCGCACATTATCCTGAACTTTATACAGAGGGGTCAAAGTAGTTTGTATGATTTAGCAGCCCAACCAGAGCCCCTTATAGAAGATGGACACAAAATGCTGGAGTAACTCAGCGGGACAGGCAGCATCTCTGGAGAGAAGGAATGGGTGACGTTTTGGGTCAAGACCCTTCTTCAGACCTGAAGTGATCGCCTTGACCTTCTGGTCCAGTTCCTGACATGAGACATGAACCCATAACGTAGGGGCAAAAATAAATGAGCAGTGCAGTTCACAACAACTTTCCCTTTCTTTTCCAGGGAAAATGTCGGAAAGTGAAGATCAACCTGTTATCTACACACCAATGCAGAGTTTGCCAGAGGTTTGTGAAGTTGTTACTCCTTCCAAAAATGTGCTCTCGAAGGAGATTATTTGTAGGTGGATTAAACTGCGAATGAACTAGACGTTCAATTTGAAAGCAGTCATGAGGAGGTCAGTCTTACTTGGCCTCACCTGTGGCCTTCATTGCTCCTAACGCTTCAAAAGTACCTTCATGTGATACCAACAATGGCATTTCATCTCCTCCCACACACTGTCTGCAAATAAAGCTGTCTCTTCACAACTCCAGGGTCCCAGGTTCAATCCTGACCTTGGGTACTGCCTGTGATGATGGCCTGGTCTTCTACCAGGTGCTCCCGATCCCACCAACGTCCCAAATATGGCCTCTGTAAATTACTGCTTCATGAAGATTAATATCCAAAAGGAATCTAAAGGGAGTTGATGGGTGTATGGTAAAGGGCTTAAGTTGAAGGGGTGCAGGGGTGTAAGCAGAGGCATTGCTCCTGGCCTGAATACCCTGCTAAATAGTTGCAAATAGAAGATATTTCTGTCCATCAATAAATCTGGCAAATAAGTGTTCGAAATCATGAGAGGAATAGACTGGGTAGATGCGAGAGTCTCTTGGCCAGAGCAGGGGAATCGAGAACCAGAGAGCATAGGCTTAATGTGAGGGGGGGGGGGGAAGATTTAATGGGAACCTGAGGGGGAATTCATTCACAGAAAGGGTGGTGGGTATATGGAAGGAGCTAACGGTGGAGGTAGTTGAGGCAGGTTTAAGAAACATTTAGGCAGGTACATGGAGAGGACAGGTTTAGAGTGATACGAGCCAAACACAGGCAGATGGGACTGGTGTAGATGGGGCATGTTGGTCAGTGTGGGCAAATTAGGCCGAAGGGCGTGGTTCCCCGCTGTATGACTCTATGATACTCAGGCTGTGAATAGAACATCAATCAAAATGTGCCAAATGTCTCCACCTTTCTTGTTATCAACTCCCAGCAGGGTCAGCCACTGCAGGCAGCCATTCCTCAATACCATTGCAGCCCACTGACACTTACTTGGTTATTGAGGCATCATTGGGCTCACTCAGGTGCAAGGTTAAGCCACTCCTGGTTAGTTTTTAGTTTCAATTTTTAGTTTTAGAGATACAGTGCAGAAGTAGGCCCTTCGGCCCACTGAGTCCATGCCGACCGGTGATCCCCATGCACGAACACTATCCGACACACCAGGGACAATTTACAAATTTGGCCAAATCCAATTAACCTACAAACCTGTACGCCTTTGGAGTGTGGGAGGAAACCGGAGCACCCGGGGAAAACCCACGCGGTCACGGGAAGAATGTCCAAACTCGCTATAGAGAGTGGCCGTAGTCAGGATTGATCCCGGATCTCCCGCTCTGTAATGCAGCAACTCTACCGCTGGGCTACTGTGCTGCCCCTGGTTATGAGAAGCTGGAACATAACATCTCATATCAATTCCATTTACTTACATTTCAGAGTTCATACCACTGACGTTTCAGCTAATTATTTTTATTTGCAAATACGGTGATTATTTATGGAAATCTAATAAATCATTTGTGGTTTCCAAAACCACAAACTTTCATAGTTTCCTTTGAAAGACAGAGGTTGGCCAGCAAATTGTGGAAACCCCTCTGTCCTTCTTTATTGATGTAACGAGAGAGTAAGGTAAAGCTACAAGAAAAATCTTCTCCACAGAACACACATTACAATCATTCAACCAATATTTCCTTTAAACTAATAATAGTCTTTACCCTTGCACCCAATGTTTGCAAACAGTTTGCTTCTAATTGTCTTCATCGATTAAACTCTGTGCATAGTGTGTGTCCTGTGAACTGGCCTCATTAGCTGCCCAGTTCAATGATGATAAAGGCTGGGTTTCGCAAATGGCACCCAGATTCCAAAAAGAAAGAAAGAATTTGAAAGAAAATTATCTTTCCCCTCTTGATCCTCTGACTGTCTGATTCACGAATAGACTCGGGTATGGAAAGTTAAAGAGGCTACCGGTGATTACAACTGGACGAGCAGGATTTTTATTCAAAATAATCAATAATTCCTTCTTAATGTGCCCTCTCTCCATCCCAACCCCCACCCCAACCATACTTTGGGAAGCTCTGACTTACCTATTCATGCATGGATGGATAGCAATGTGGAAACATAGAAACATAGGTGCAGGAGTAGGCCATCCGGTCCTTTGATCATCATTCAATATGATCATGGCTGATCATCAAAAATCAGTACCCCCGTGCCTGCTTTTTCCCCATATCCCTTGATTCCCTTAGCCTTAAGAGCTAAATCTAACTCTCTCTTGAAAACATCCAGTGAATTGGCATCCACTGTCTTCTGTGGTAGAGAATTCCATAGATTCACAACTCTCTGGGTGAAAAAGTTTTTTCTCACCTCAGTCCTAAATGGCCTACTTAAACTGTGACCCTTGCTTCTGGACTCCTCCAACATCGGGAACATTTTTCCTGCATCTAGCCTGTCTAATCCCTGAAGAATTTTATATGTTTCTATAAGGTCCCCTCTCATCCTTCTAAATTGCAGCGAAAATAAGCCCAATCAATCCATTCTTTCATTAAATGATCATCATTCATCATATTGAGAGACGTTGAAGGTTATTTAGGCTTTTGACAGCTGGTAAAGATGGCAAAAGTTTTTACTGGCTGCCAAAGACTTCCAGGGTGGTGCAGAAAAGGTTAGTTTCTGGTTCATTTTGCAACCTCATTATATTGATTGAGGCTCTGTTGCTACCCGGAACTTCACCGGTCTCCAGAACCATCAGGGACACTCATCTTGGTCTTCTGGAGAAGGAGACGATGCATTTGAGGGGAATAGGGAAAGCGGATGGCAGGTATAAATGCTGGAACCCCTTCAGGGAAATCCAAGCTCTCATCTTTACAAGTGTACGATGGCTTTGAAAAGGCTTCACTTAAAGAAAATAAGTTGAAGTGATGGTTTCTTCTGCAGGTCAGCCAAACAAGCAGTTCTGACGTCACTGGTGTGTATGACAACTTGTGTGAGGCCAAGAGTGGAGAAAGGAAATGGACATTTTCGAAGAAAGGCGCTGGAGATGTCTTGCAGTACGCGTCCTTGCGGTTTGCCTCTCTGCGCAAAGGCTTGAAAGCAGCAGGACGCAACTCAGATCAAGATAAACCTGATAACGCACAGGTAATTCCATTGGCATCCAACCACAAGAGATAGTTCACTCAGAATCAGGTCATTGGGACAATCCGGTGTGTATGCCCATGGGCTATCTCTGTTCTTACTGCATCTTATCAACACCTCCTTTTATACATCTGTCTCTCTGATTTACTTTGCAACATAAGTGAATTGAAATGTATCTATGACACTTGCTTCAAATGCGTGATGTGACACTGCTTGCAATATCCTGCTGCTTTACCGCGAATGCAGCGCCGGAGACTCAGGTTCGATCCTGACTACGGGTGCTGCACTGTAAGGAGTTTGTACGTTCTCCCCGTGACCTGCGTGGGTTTTCTCCGAGATCTTCGGTTTCCTCCCACACTCCAAAGACGTACAGGTATGTAGGTTAATTGGCTGGGTAAATGTAAAAATTGTCCCTAGTGGGTGTAGGATAGTGTTAATGTACGGGGATCGCTGGGCGGCACGGACTTGGTGGGCCGAAAAGGCCTGTTTCCGGCTGTATATATATGATATGATATGATATGATAAGCTTCTCCTAAATTCCTTACTGGAAGGAAGGAGGGGGGAGGGGGTAGGAGAGGGGGGAGGGGGAGGAGGGGGGAGGGGAGGGGGGGGAGGAGAGGGTGCTGCACCAATGCAGGAGAGGTTTGGGCCCAACGGTCCACTTGGTCTAGTTAACATTAACATTCATGTAGCATTTAGAGGCTCTGTGAGTTTGTTTGCTTCATCTTCCATTCCATTGCGGTTTCTTATGTCAGTTTTAATTTGCATTACGTGCAAACGTTTACGGTGTACTTTGATTCCTGATCACAGATAGCTTGGGAAATTCTGCACAATGGTGCCTTTCACCACTTCAATTTGATTTAAATTTTACCTTATTTCTTTAATTATGGCGTTTCATTATTGTTTAGAATTTTAGCAGAATGTATTTCTTCAGAACCATTGGTCACTAATTTAAATATTTCCCTACTGACCCAGGAGACAATATCAAATCACTTTAGCCGAGATCACCAAGTGCATTTTTTTCAAGTTTGAAACGTGCATATCAGAAATTTGCATATGAGTGCTGGGATGTATTTAATGTGCATTTTGTAGATTTGTGTGTGGGAAGGAACTGTAGATGCTGGTTTAAACCGAAGATAGACACAAAAGGAATGGGTGACATTTCAGGTCGAGACCCTTCTTCAATCTGAGTCACTTCAGCTTTTTGTGTCTGTCTACTGTAGATTTGTGTGTCAGGTGGCTAGGACAGGAGTACTGTCAATGGCAAAATTAGACATATATTTAAAAATCAAAACACTTCTGAGGGGAAGAATCTTGCCCATTTAGTGGTATCAGCTGGAGTTTGGCAATATTGCTTCATGTTGTAGCTTATCCACATGAGGGTGAGGGCACAATAGACTAGGCCATTCGATTCAATTTGAGATACCAGCTATCAAGACAGATGTGTATAGCAATTTATTCTTCCCTGGCACAATTAAAGCATGGAATAGTCTTCACCCTACTATAGTTATTCAACCAGACGCAACTACATTTAAGGCAGCTCTTCTCCAAGAAGCCCTTCATGCTTTAAGTCCATACTCCGCCACCTCCAGTTTAAATTCCATTTGGAATATTTTGAAGGACCAAGGACCAAGATCCAAGAACCACAGCATCGGAAATAGCTCGTGCCTTGTCCTCAAATTCCAAGCTCATGAATAGGCAAGGTGTTCCTTATAGTCTACCTGAGAGACAGATTAGTCATCCAACAGGGACCGGAAGCAGCAGGATCTAAAAAGAAGAAACAAGAGGACATTGAGCTTTGGATTGTCTTTTAATAGCAACAACTTGTATTTATGCAGCACTTTAATATGGAAAAAAGGGCAAGAGCAAAATCAGACCAGTACATTGGGCAGTAGAAAGGCATTTTAAAGCAAGGAGACAGAGAAGGCAGTAACACTGCTATAAATGTCTGAGGAAGTAGGGAAAATGCGTCAGGCAGATGTTTCAGTGGAGATGGTCGGATTGTGAACATTTACAGCAGCAGGGAAGCACAGTTATGGAGCAATCTGACCATGAAGGTGACAACTTTGAAAACTGAAACTCACCAGCAATGCCAACTAATGAAGGCAGTGGGCTGCGGCTGAGGGGGACATTGTGAATCAGAAATAGACACAAAATGCTGGAGTAACTCAGGCAACATTTCTGGACAGAAGGAATCGATGACATTTTGAATCGAGATGATGCCTGTCCCGTTGAGTTACTCCAGCATTTTTGGTGTAAACACGGCATCTGCAGTTCCTTCCTACACATTGTGAATCAGATGCAAACTAGCAGAGTTCTCAATGATCGTATGTGTGCAGATCGAAGGTATTTATTCACAAAATGCTGGAGTAACTCAGCAGGTCAGGCAGCATCACAGGAGAGAAGGAATGGGTGACGTTTCGGGTCGAGACCCTTCTTCAGACTGATGTCAGGGGGGCGGGACAAAGGAAGGATATAGGTGGAGACAGGAAGATAGAGGGAGATCTGGGAAGGAGGAGGGGAAGAGAGGGACAGAGGAACTATCTAAAGTTGGAGAAGTCGATGTTCAAAAATTCCTCCTCAAGGTATGTCCACTTTGAAGAAGTTCTCCTCCTCTCTTCGACAAGAGTTTAGCAACATGCTCTCTCGCTGCTCCCCCTCTGTGTAAATTTACTCCTCGACGTATGTGTGCAGATAATTGATTGGGGTGGCTAAGGTTGGGGAGGGGAGGGCAGGTGGTGGGGGCGGTGCCATAGAGTGACACAGTGTGGAAACAGGCACTTCGCCCCAACTTGCCCACACCGGCTAACATGTCCCAGCTACACTAGTCCCACCTGCCCGCGTTTGGCCCCCATCCCTCCAAACCTGTCCTACCTACGTAGCTGTCTAACTGCTTCTTAAATGTTGGGATAGTCCATGCCTTAACTACCTCCTCTGACAGCTTATTCCATATACCCACCACCCTTTGTATGAAAAAGGTACCCCTCAGACTCCGATTAATCCTTTTCCCCTTCAACTTAAACCTATGTCCTGTGGTCCTCGATTCACCTACTCTGGGCAAGAGAGCCAAGGGAACATAGGATGCATAAGCCTGTAGATGTGGCTCGGTGTTTCAGTAGCAGATGACTAAGGCAAGGGAAAATTCAGGCATGATTTCACTTGGAAACACAATACTTTCCTTTCCTCAGACTGGATTAATTTTATCATTTCTCTAGCAGGTGACTGTGTCCGACGATGATGTCTCGTATGAAAATATGGTGATGGCTACGACCACCGTTAGAGAGGTCGGAGATGCCAACGAGGATCCAGGAGAGACCATCCTATACGCCTGCATTAAGGATGACAATCTGCAGACTAAAGAGGAAGCGAAATAAGAACATAAGAACACAAGGCATAGAAGGAGAGCTGGCCATTCAGCCATGTTTGACGTGTAGTTAGATCGTGGCTAATCTTTAACTTCAGTGCACTAACGTTATATTCTGTCATTCCATTAATAACTAATAAATTGCCTAAGGAGCTGAACATTTATCGTAAGAGGAAAGCATCTTCAAACTACAGACAGAATTCTTCTGGGGCAAAATAACATTTTCCAACCTGTAACATACTCCAAGAGATGCTTTCCTGGCAGTCCGTGTGGTTTCTTTATTCTTTTTTCTTTTCCTCGACCGAGAAATGACACGGACAAGGCTGCATCTACAGCCCAGATCCAATGGCCTTTGTCAGGCATTTCCCTTCGACCTCTGAGGACCTTCTGATGATTGCATTCCCAAGGTTGGTGGGAATTTCTGGGAACGTATAAGACAACCAGGCAAACATGTAAGATGAGAGCCTCGCATACTGGAAAAGTAAGATGGAAAATTAAGCCGACAGAATGAAGGTCATAAAATGCTGAAGTAACTCAACGGGTCAGACAGCATCTCTGGAGAAAAGTAGTAGGTAACGTTTCGGGTTGGGACCCTTCTTCAGTCAAGATTGTCTATCAGTCAGTTGTCTTCACCCTGAGGAAGGGTCCCGACCTGAAACGTTACCTATTCCTTCTCTCCAAAGATGCTGCCTGATCCACTGAGTTAGTCCAACCTTTTGTGTCTATCTTCGGTGTAAACCAGCACTGGTAGTTCCTTCCCACTCAGAGTGAAGGTCATGTTAGGAGTGGAGGTCATTAGAGATTGCGAGGCCGAGTTAGCTTGAGCAAAGATAAACATAGAGTCTTTGTAAGCAAGGGTGAATGCAATATTATTGATCAGAAGATAAGATGATCAACGATACCCAGTTACAGACCAAATGGGGATGTGGCTTTTTACGCACAGAAAGAAGAGTTGGAGCAGACCGAGGTACCTCCCATCGAGATGAAACAAGGATCAAAGACTACAAAGCTTACTGCTAAATTATTGTAAAATCCGCATGTGACCACTAACACGATGTGACCATTAATGCAATAAACTATACATTGCTGTAAGCGTTTTGAGTCAAGGCAGCACTTTGGATCCTCTAGCCTGTATATACTGATAAGCTCTGAATAAAACAAACTGTTTGAGAAATTAACCACTGGTTTCTGAGATTTTTTTGGGCGCTGCACTGATCTGATGCATAATTAAGAGGGCAACTGGGACCCACATGCAAGCCAGATTCATGATACACGTCAAACACACGAATCACACTCAATTCCTGGGCACAGGCCTAGCACTAGGAAAAGGTCGGGTCAGGGTGGAGTGTACTCTGTAACGCCTTTGGAGAGATGTTCCAGCAGGAACTCAATGGGCTGAATGGTCTTTGGAGGCATTGTGATTCTATGACATTGAGGACCATAGAATGACAGCCAGGAAGGAGGTATAAATTCAACTGGGACTCATGGTGAAAAAGACAAGTAGAGTTAGGGAGAGAGAGAGGAAGAGGAAGAGAGAGAGGGAAAGAGAAAGAGGGATGAAGGAAGAAAATGGGAGGGGGTAGAGAGAACGGAAGATGGGGGATAAATAAAGAAATGGGGGAAATAAGTTGGGGAGGGGGAGAAAGGGATAGGGAGGATGAGTGAGAAAGATCAGGGCAAGAGAATGAGAGAGAGAAAGAGATGAGGGAGAGAGAAAGAGTGGTATGTGAGGGGCAATAGAGAGAGCTGGAATATGAGAGCTCACAGAAGCAATGAGAAAGAAAGACTGGTTGAGGAAAAGAGACAGAGAGAAATATCCAGCAAAGGGATAAAGGCAGAGGCAAAGAGAGAAAAAAGAGATAGGGTAAGATGTTATCACAGATGCTATCCCTTTAGACTTCGCTCAAGAACAACTTTTTGCTCAGTGTCAGCAAGATGAGGGAACTAGTTCTTGACATCAGGAGATGAGGTGGTGCATGTGCTGGAGTGGAGATGCTTGAAAGATTCAAATTGCTAGCATGGATATCACCAACCGTTTGACCTGGATCAACTACACTGAAGCTGCAGTCAGGAAAGCACACCAACGTGTCTACCACCCCAGGCAATTCTTACCATCGTCTGCGGATGGCCCGTAGAAAGCATCCTATCAGGATGCATCGCAGCATGGTTTTGGAACAGCTCTATCCCACAACCTGAAGAAATTGCGAAGAGTTGTGGATGCGGGTCAGTCCACCACCCAACCCGGCCTCTCCCCGTCTACATTTCTTGCTGCCTCCGGAAAGCAGCCTGTATGCGGTAATCAAGGAGCATTTACATCAGCCAAAACATTATGACCACTGACAGGCGAAGTGAATAACATTGGTTATCTTGTTACAATGGCACCTTGATATATTAGGCAGCAAGTGAACAGTCAGTTCTTGAAGTTGATGTGTTGGATGCAGGAGAAATGGGCAGGAGTAAAGACCTGAGCGACTTTGACAAGGGCCAAATTGTTATGGCCAGACGACTGGGTCAGAGCATCTCTGAAATGGCAAGGCTTGTGGTGAGCTCCCGGTCAGCAGTGGTGAGTACCTACCGACAGTGGTCCGAGGAAGGACAAACCACAAACCGGCAACAGGCAGTGCTCATCAATGCGCGAGGGCAACGAAGGCTATCCCGTCTGGTCCGAACCGACAGAAGGTCGACTGTGGCACAAGTCACAGAAAATTTTAATGGTGGTCACGGGAGGAATGTGTCACGATACACAGTGCATCGCACCCTGCTGCGTATGGGGCTGCACACGGAGGACCAACAACATATCACGCAGGTGGTCATAATGTTTTGGCTCATCAGGTCATAATGTTTTGGCTGATCAGTGTATACCCCAGTCATTCCTCCTTCTTTCAGAATATACAAGAGTTTGAAAGCACACACCACCAGATTCAGAAACAACTTCTTCATTGCTGTTATCAGACTACTAAATGGCACGGTGGCGCAGCGGTAGTCAATCAATAGTCAATAGTCGTTTATTTGTCACATGCACATAAATGTGTAGTGAAATGAAACATTACCCGCAGTTGGACAATAAGACCAATAAGAATAATCAATAAAAATGCAATAACACATACAGCTGCCTTACAGCGAATGCAGCGCAAAAGACCCGGGTTCGATCCCGACTACGGGTGCCGTCTGTACGGAGTTTGTATGTTCTCACCGTGACCTGCGTGGGTTATCTCCGAGATCTTCGGTTTCCTCCCACACTCCAAAGACGTACAGGTTTGTAGGTTAATCGGCTTGGTAAATGTAAAACAATTGTCCCTAGTGGGTGTAGGATAGTGTTAGTGTGTGGGGATTGCAGCTCAGAGCGGGCCAGGTGGGCCGAAGGGCCTGTTTCCCCACTGTATCTCTAAACTAAACACACATAAGTAGAGGGTGTAATCCTGTTCTTCCATCCTAACTGCACATTCTCTGAAACTGTAATGCTATAACACTACATTCTGCACTCTGGTATTTTGCTCTCTGCACTACCAGTTGTACTTGTGCAGAGCTGGAGTGCTCATGTGTCGTGTGATTTGACAGGATTGCAGGCAAACAAAGATTTTCACTGTATCTTAGTACACATGACAATAATGGCAACCAGCCAACCATTGTGAATGCAGAACTACGGGTTCTGTCTGTACGGAGTTTGTACGCTCTCCCCGCGACCTGCATAGGTTTTCTCCGAGATCTTCGGTTTCCTCCCACACTCCAAAGACGTACAGGTTTGTAGGTTAATTGGCTTGGTGTAAAAATATAATAATTGTCCCCAGAGTAGGGTAGAGTTAATGTGCTGGTCGGTGTGGACTCAGTGGGCCGAAGGTCCTGTTTCCACGCTGTATCTCCAAACTAAACTAAAAGTAAACCCAGCAGAAAGCCGTACCACCACTAATTATACAGCATGAACACGATGTTTTGCTCTGACTCTCAGTGGATTCACTCTCTCCTGACTCTCAGTCCGAAGAAGGGTCTCGACCCGAAACGTCACCCATTCCTTCTCTCAGAGATGTTGTCTAACCCGCTGAGTTACTCCAGCTTTTTGTGTCTATGCCCTTTTTTCAGTGAAGCTGCAGTAACACAGTTTTTCTATGTGCTGGATGTGGGTGTCACCAGTCATGCAGAATTCATTATCTTTTCCTAATTGAATCTAAAGTTTGCGAGGCTTTTGAAAGTTTGTACGGGTGTCGGAGGTTATGGGAAGAAGGCAGGAGAATGGGGTCAGGAGAGATAGATCAGCCATGATTGAATGGCGGAGTAGACTTGATGGGCCGAATGGCTTAATTCTACTCCTATCACTTATGATCTTAATCGCATTCCTGTGGGGCCCAGAGTTCTATCCAAACTGGGGAGGCATAGATGACATATGTCCTTCCTGAAAGTACTTAAATGAACCAGAAAATAATGTTATAGAAATCCGCTGCATTTGTGGTCAACATAATTGCTTTTCTTATTCCAGATTTATTTAATGAACTAAATTTAAAATCCCCACTTACTGCTGGAAACCTTGAACTTGTCTTCTGGGATTATTGTGTTATCATATCACAAACTGAATTGAGTGTGGCCCCACAAAGAATGTCACCACACTAATATAAGACTAACACAGAGGGGAACAGCATGAAAATGTCACACAGTGCGGTCACACAGTGCGGTCACACAGTGCGGTCACACAGTGCGGTCACACAGTGCGGTCACACAGTGCGGTCACACAGTGCGGTCACACAGTGCGGTCACACAGTGCGGTCACACAGTGCGGTCACACAGTGCGGTCACACAGTGCGGTCACACAGTGCGGTCACACAGTGCGGTCACACAGTGCGGTCACACAGTGCGGTCACACAGTGCGGTCACACAGTGCGGACACACAGTGCGGTCACACAGTGCGGACACAGTGCGGACACACAGTGCGGTCACACAGTGCGGACACACAGTGCGGTCACACAGTGCGGTCACACAGTGCGGTCACACAGTGCGGACACACAGTGCGGTCACACAGTGCGGTCACACAGTGCGGACACAGTGCGGTCACACAGTGCGGTCACACAGTGCGGTCACACAGTGCGGACACACAGTGCGGACACACAGTGCGGACACACAGTGCGGACACACAGTGCGGTCACACAGTGCGGACAGAGTGCGGTCATACAGTGCGGACACAGTGCGGTCACACAGTGCGGTCACACAGTGCGGACACACAGTGCGGACACACAGTGCGGACACAGTGCGGTCACAGTGCAGTCACACAGTGCAGTCACACAGTGCGGACACAGTGCGGACACACAGTGCGGACACAGTGTGGACACAGTGCGGTCACACAGTGCGGACACAGTGCGGTCACACAGTGCGGTCACGCAGTGCGGTCACGCAGTGCGGTCACACAGTGCGGTCACACAGTGCGGACACACAGTGAGGACACACAGTGCGGACACACAGTGTGGACACGGCACTACTGTGGCTCCAGCGCAAAATAAAACAAAAGTGTAAAGAGCACATTGCATTAAGCCAGGGATGTCTACTTATTCAGTTACTGTTCAGAAGCACTGGTGAACAGCCCATATAATGAAATATTCATAAGCGTGTGTGGGTATTCCGAGTTAGATTGCTGGCCTGTGGGACTGGTTTAAAGGGCACCTAACATTCCTGGGATAGCACAAGCTGAGAGCTCAAAAGTCACTGGGATTCAAAGAATTTCAGGAATTCCATCGAGTGCTTTGGGCCAGTTACATTGACACGAGCCTTTTACTCTCATGGATGGACAGGCCCTGAGGGGAGACCACTGAAATATCTCCCGACCCTTTACTCTTCCAACCCAACTCATCCACAGCATCCTCATGCCAAATGATCCACAAATATATTCGTTCTTACGTCAGATTTCCAGCAGTTATCCTTGCTCTGCACTTTAAGTTATTGGAAATTAAAGTACCTGTCCCTTTATGCCTTATGTCTCCTGCAACTCCACATTAACAAACACAACACTGGGCCATTGGGTTTGTTAACCCTTATCTGCACTGAAAGCCTTTTACACTCAATGGTATTTATTTAGACAATGAAGGAGCAAAGGTGTAGGTGAACAATCTAGATACGGAAATGTTATCACACATGTTACACAGGTAACATTTCCAAGATGTCCCCGTTTTGCCTACTCAGACAAATGTCTTTCACTAATTCTGGCTGTAAAAGGAGCAGTCAGGAGCCTCGGACAAGCATGCACCTAATGTAAGGATCTGTTTTTTTTGTTGTTGTTTTTGTCTGAATTGTAGTTTTAATATGATGTAGTGTTGTATGTTATGTTTTGGGGGGGGGATGGGAGGGAACGGGAACTGTAACATTCTCTCTCCAGAACGGAGACGCGACCTTTGTTTCTGTGTGGTGTCTCCGTTCCCGCTGCGGCCTACCACCGGCCATGCACCTGGGACCACCTGGGTCTCTGGTTCGCAGAGCCCGCAGCCCGGACTCACCACCTGTGGCGCTGGCTGCCTGCGAATGCTGCGGGAACGGCTGCGACTCGTCTCCGGAGGCTCCGGTGCGGGCCGCGTGGACGTCGGAAGCCCGCAGGCCCCTGGATGGGGCCGACATCGGGAGCTCCGGCAACGGCAGAGGCAGCGTGTCCGCCCGCCCCGAATCGCGGGGCTTGGGTCGGCCCGCCACGGACCTTTCACCGTCCGGCGCGGCCTGAAATAGGCCACGGACCTTTCACCGCCCGGCGGGGGCTTCAATATCGGGAGCCCCGACCGCCCCGACGTGGCAACTCCAACAGCCTGACCGCGGGACAAGACGGCAGGGAAGAGAAAAAGACATTCTGGCCTTCCATCACAGTGAGGAGGGACTGGAGGAGACTCACTGTGATGGATGTTTCTTTTGTTTGGTGTTAGTTGTGATTGTATGTGTTATTGCATTTTTATTGATTAATCTTATTGGTCTTATTGTTCAACTGCGGGTAATGTTTCATTTTACTACACATTTATGTGTATGTGACAAATAAACGACTATTGACTATTGACTATTGACTATTGACTATTGACTATTGAAATGCCCTGACCACAGACACATGGGCTGGCAATGATGCCAATTATTCACAAGTCAGGGAGGTGTGGCTGATTTGTTACTTTCTGTTGGTATCTATTCACAAAATGCTGGAGTAACTCAGCAGGTCGGGCAGCATCTCAGGAGAGAAGGAATGGGCGACGTTTCAGGTCGAGACCCTTCTTCAGAAAATACAGGCTCCAACGGTCTATCTGCCGCTTTTCAGAAATGCTCTCTTGTTACTGTCTATTGCGGCACAGTGTTTGTTAAACGGATTTCTTGTTCAGTGTAACCAATAACAAGGCAGGCCCGTGTGGGTACCCATGGCTAGAAGAAAGTGGGAGCAGCAAAATAGACATTGTTAAGGGTACGGACAGGTTTTGCTCGGGGGAACAGTGTTAGCAGAGGGGAACTATCCAATGGATATTTTTAAGGCAGAGATAGATAGATTCTTGATTACTACGGGTGTCAAGGGTTATGGGGAGAAGGCAGGAGTATGGGCTTTGGAGGGAGAGATAGATCAGCCATGATTGAATGGTGGAGCAGACCTGATGGGCCGAATGGCCTTATTCTGCTCCTATCACATGACCTTATGAACTGATTGGGTCTCTGTTCAATGAAGAACTGGACATTGGAGCGGTCTTCCTATTCGGGGAATTGTGGTGTGAAGCAACTGGACTTCCATGGTGGAGGCTGTGGGATGGAGATGGAAACGGGCGTAGCAGAGTTGGGCAATTGTGAGGTACTGGACTTCCATGGTAGAGGTTGTGGGATGGAGATGGAAACGGGTGTAGCAGAGTTGGGCAATTGTATGGTACTGGACTTCCATGGTAGAGGTTGTGGGATGCAGATGGAAATGGGCGTAGCAGAGTTGGGCAATTGTAAGGTACTGGACTTCCATGGTAGAGGTTGTGGGATGGAGATGGATGGAGATAGCAGAGTTGGGCAATTGTAAGGTTGGAGGCTTTGGATCTCATTGCTCCTAATCTAGTTTCCTTCAAAATACAGTGGGAATAAGGAGACATTTGTGCAAGATTAGTGTGAATGGGTGCTTGATGATTGCCGTGGATCTGATGTGCCAAAGGACCTGTTTCCGTATTGTGTAACGATAAATCCTCTGACGGATGGATTCAAAGGCTTCAGTAAGCTCAAAGGAAGCCAAGGATAGTGGATGGTGCGGCTTCTCACGCGAAATCATGACAGAGAATTATCACCCAGCATTGGTCCAGATAAAACAAATTGCCAATGATCAGATAATCTGTTATAGTGATACTGGTTTAGGGTGGAAAAAAATACCCGGAAAATAAAATGGTGTTTTCTTTCAAAGTAATTCCTTTGTTCCACTGCCACAACAGTATGCTTTTACTGTTGCATTACCATTGAAAAAGACAACACCACTGACAGTGCAGCCCTCCCTGAACGCTGAACCTAAACAATCAGCGTTCAGGGTTGTTTAGAAAATAAATTAAGAAACTAACTGCAGATGCTGGTACAAATCGAAGGTATTTATTCACAAAATGCTGGAGTAACTCAGCAGATCAGGCAGCATCTCAGGAGAGAAGGAATGTGTTATGTTTCGGGTCGAGACCCTTCTTCAGACCTTCATTTTATGCTCAGATGACTGGACGTACTACATTTCATTCAGTGCATTGGGGCTGTGTGGTTGGGTGGCAAAGTAGTCCCATGCTCATTGCAGGACCTAGGCAACAACTTTAAAAATGGCGGAAGCTTGGCTGTTGTGTAGCAGACAACCCGTTGGCCCTCAAAGCCTCGTCTCGTGCCCTGGAATTCACCACTGGGTGGGCTCCCCCAAACTAGACATCAGCAAAGTGGGGACAAATGGAGTTTATGATGGGAGGCTTTTAAGTTTCGAGAACATTGAGAGGGGCCAGTGTTTTGAGAACTTCGGGACGGTGCAGTACTTTGGGAACATTGAGGGAGGGTTCTGGACTATGGGAATATTGGTAGGAACCTGGCCTCTGGGAATATTGGACTATGGGACTATGGGAACACAGGGACGGTCTAGAGCATTGTAATACGGTCACATTTTGAAATTATATTTTACTTAAAACAGCGGCCTACAAATTCATCCAAGAGGTGCTTTCTGTTTTAGCTGCTGCAAATACATTTTCCTGGAATAAAAAGCTTTAATAGGGATTTTTGTCTTGGGCTTGCATCCAGCGACAGCTTCCCTCATGCATGGACCTTGCAAGTCCACACCGACCAGTGATCACCTGTACACAAGTTCTATCCTACACACCAGGCACAAATCAACAAACCTGCACGTCCTAGCAATGTGGGAAGAAACCGTACACCCAGAGGAAACCCATGCGGTTCCTGGGAGAATGTACAAACTCCCTACAGATAGATAATAGACAATAGGTGCAGGAGTAGGCCATTCAGCCCTTCGAGCAAGCACCAGATAGCACGTGTCAGGTAGCAACTCTACCGCTGTGCCACCATGCTGCCCCAAGGCACAGAGTATTTTGTATCCTTTCCTGTTTATTGTTTAGTGTATATTTATTGGCCATTTTCCCAATATTACTGCACATATTAACCCCCTTAGTCAGATAGAGTGGACAATTGGCAATAACGGACACCATTCCACCCCCTCCATGGTCCATTAGAGAGAGGGTTTACTGTAAAACATTTCTTTACCCAAGCCTATCAAGAAAAGCTTGAATGAACCGTGCACCAAGATCTTTATTGACCTCAGTAATAACAGTGCATGCAGCACTAAATAATCCTTTCAAAAAGTGTCATAAAGGTTAAAAAAACAGAGGTCCTGCAGTAAACACCTTTCAGCTAGGAATTCCAAAGCTTCCAACCATGGCAGCTTAAAGCTCAGTTGGTGAAATGAGTGGATCCATGAGGAATCCACTGGTGGAATGCAATTGTCCCTGGATGAGTGAATATTGGAACTGCAGCCTTCCTCCACGATTCTGACCTTCTGCCCAGTTACTGCGGCAAAAGCCACCAGCCCCAAACAATCCACTGGCCTGTCATTGGAAGAGAGAACTGAGCACAATTTAACCATGCAAACTGTGTGCTTTTCCATTCTGCACCTTCACTCCCACTCATTTGTTTCCCCATATCGGGCAATGGATCGGACACCACCTCAGAGCTGACATTCCTGCCTGGTGTCTAAAACCCTTCGCTCATCAACAACTGGACGTCACGGTGGCGCAGCGGTAGAGTTGCTGCCTTACAGTGCTTGCAGCACCAGAAACCCGAGTTCGATCCCAACTACGGGTGCTATCTGTATGGAGTCTGTACGTTCTCCCCGTGACCTGCGTGGGTTTCTCCGAGATCTTCCGTTTCCTCCCACACTCTAAAGACGTACAGGTTTTTAGGTTAAAGGTAGACACAAAATGCTGGAGTAACTCAGCGGGTCAGGTAGCATGTCTGGAGAGAAGGAATGGGTGACGTTTCGGGTCGAAACCCTTCTTCTGGTCTGAAGAAGGGTCTTGACCCGAAAAGTCACCCATTCCTTCTCTCCAGAGATGCTGTCTGACCTGCTGAGTTACTCCAGCATTTTGTGTCCACCTTCGATTTAAACCAGCATCTGCAGTTCTTTCCTACACAGGTTTGTATAAGTGTATTGGCTTGGTATAAGTGTAAATCATCCCTAATGTGTGAGGAGAGGGGTTAATGTGCAGGGGTTGCTGGTCGGTGCGGACTCAGTGGGCGAAGGGCCTGTTTCCGTGCTGTATCTTTAAACGAAACTAAACCAAACGGATCGTTATCCTGTCCTTGGGTTTGAAATGTATTTTCCAATTGTAAGGCAAAAAAAAATGTCAGGATTGCCACATGGGTGAAGTGATCCAACATTGTGTAGGAGCACTTTCCATTCTAGCTGTGCGCTGGCATTTTCTGAAAGGGATCAGTGTGCACGCCCAGAAACCAACAATACTGCTTTCAGAAATAAATTAGTTGAACTCAACTGGTGAGATCATCAGATAACCCCTTCTCTCCCCTGTTGTAGATAAACAAATTTGTTCATGAAAGAAACAAAATCCTTGGGGGTCACCAGAAAACAAGCTGCAGAAAGTGGTGAAATCGCTGCCCAGTCCATGATGGTATTGACATACAGTACAATACAATATATCTTTATTGTCATTGTACAGGGGTACAACGAGATTGGGAGTGCACCTCCCATACGATGCAATAAATTAATTAGCTAGTCAGTATTCATTTAAACAACCCAATGAAACAAATCAGAACAGTTTTAAAACAGAATAAAGTGCAAGTAGATCTGTGCTGGTTCACTGTGCGATGTGACCATCCGGCTCAGCAGGACCGGTTCATGGCAGCTATGGCCCTGGGGATGAAGCTGTTCCTGAGTCTGGAGGTGCAGACGTAGAAGGCCTTGTATCATCTGCCCGATGGTAGAAGTTCGAACAGACTGTTGCAGGGGTATGAAGAGTCTTTGTGGATGCTGGTGGCTTTTCTGAGGCATCGTGTGTTGTAGATGCCCCCCAAGGCTGGTAGCTGTGTTCCGATGGTCCTCTGAGCACTATAGACTACCCGCTGAAGAGCTTTCCTCTCTGCCTTTGGAGGGAAGCTCAGGAACTGCTGCCTCAAGTAGGGAGCTCATGTACCTTCGTAGTATGGCGAGTCCGAAAACTTGTTGGTTGTAGAAGAAGTTTATTGCAGCCGCAATATTCGAATACAGAGTTAAACAACAAGGTAAAGGACAACCATCAAAAACTTACTGTCTTCTTCGAAGACTTCGCCGAACTGAACATTTCGGGCGCCAAAAGCGCACATGACCACGCTGGCCAATCAGCGATGTCGCTCTCTGGACCAATCCCCATGGTCGCGTCACACGTGACCTCGCTGGCCAATCTGAGGGTTCGACGACCCAGACCATTCTCTATGGTCGCTACATGACCCCCCCCAGAACCCGAGGTACGGAACCTAGCAGGGAGCCGGATTTCGCGACCATAACGAGTACGGAGAGGGGCAGCCTGAACCACAGGAGCCGGGGGTTCCGGACTGGGAGGAACTGCCGGAACGGGGGGTCCTGGAGGAACTGCCGGAACGGGGGGTCCTTGAGGAACTGCCGGAACGGGGGGTCCTGGACTGAGCGGAACTAACGGAGGTCGGCCTCTCATAGGGGTTTGGCCGACCAGGACTGGTTGATCCGGATCCAAGTGTGCAGGTTTGAGCCGGGACACCGAGACGAGCTCACTCTTGCCGCACATGTCTAAGGTGAAGGTAGCCGTTCCCTTACGCAAAACCCAGAACGGCCCTTGATAGACCCTCTGCAACGGGGCGCGATGGGAATCTTTTCGCAGAAACACAAACTCACAGTCCTTCAGGGAAGGCGGTTCATGTACCATGGGACACCCATGACGTGAAGTCGGAACTGGAGCCAGGGAACCCACCCGTGCCTGGAGAGATGCTAACACTGATGGGACTGTAGGCAGCTGGTCTGAAGGGTCCGGAAACAAATCTCCGGGTACTCGAAGTGTCGAGCCATATACTAGCTCCGCGGACGACGCACCGAGATCTAGCTTAGGAGCAGTCCGGATGCCCAGAAGAACCCAGGGGAGCTGGTCTACCCAGTCCGGGCCTTCAAGCCTTGCACTGAGGGATGCCTTAAGTTGACGATGGAACCTTTCTACAAGTCCATTTGCCTGGGGGTGATATGCAGTAGTGGGTTGTAACTTGGAACCGTACAGTTCTGCGAGCGCGGCCCAGAGGGACGAAGTGAACTGCGGCCCCCTGTCAGTGGTAATAACTGCCGGGACCCCGAAACGAGCTACCCAATGGAGGGCCAAAGTCCTGGCACAAGACGCTGACGAAATATCAGACAATGGGAAAGCCTCTGGCCACCGGGTGAACCGATCCACCACCGTGAGGAGGTGGGTGTAGCCCCGGGAGGAAGGCAAAGGCCCGACTAAATCCACGTGGATGTGGAAAAAACGAACTGCTGGGACCTCGAACTCCTGTACGGGGGGCTGGACATGGCACTGGACTTTAGCGGTCTGACAGGGAACGCAGGAACGCGCCCAACCCGCTACCTGTTTCCGTAGGCCATGCCAGACAAACCGAGCTGCTACCAAAGCAGAGGTGGAGCGGATGGACGGGTGCGCCAGCCCATGAATGGCATCAAAAACCCGGCGCTGAAGGGAGGGCGGTACTACCGGCCTGGGACGGGGAAGAGAAACATCACACCAGACTTTCGTGCCTTCCGACCCGCAGGCTACCTGAGCCAACTTCAATCCCGAAGTGGTGGACTGGTATGCCGAAGCGGTATCCGCTAGAAGCTGTGCCTCCGCAAGCTCCTGGGGATCCACCTCGCAGTCCACCGCCGAAATAGGGGAAAAAGCAGGTCTAGACAGGGCGTCAGCAACGGCATTAAGCTTACCCGCGACATGACGGACATCGGTGGTAAATTCGGAGATAGCAGTCAGGTGCCGCTGCTGGCGGGCCGACCATGGGTCAGACAATTTGAAAAATGCAAATGTTAATGGTTTGTGGTCCGTAAAGGCCACAAATGGGCGGCCCTCAAGGAAATACCTGAAATGACGAACAGCTAAATAGAGAGCCAGAAGCTCTCGGTCAAATGCGCTATACTTCAGCTCAGCCGAATTTAGTTGCCGGCTGAAAAACGCCAAGGGCTGCCAACGGCCACCGACCTGCTGCTCCAAGACCCCGCCCACCGCCACGTCAGAGGCGTCAACCGTCAGGGCCGTGGGGGCGGAGGGGCTCGGGTGGACCAACATGGTGGCGTCTGCTAATGCTGCCTTAGCTGCTGTAAAAGCCGACTCTGCGGTCGGGGACCATATCAACTCTACCGGTTTTCCCGCAAGGCACTGGAAAAGCGGGCGCATGACTCGCGCAGCTGCCGGAACGAACCTATGGTAGAAGTTAACCATGCCTACGAACTCCTGTAGTCCTTTTACTGTGGTGGGCCTGGGAAATGCCCGGATAGCCTCCACCTTCTCGGGCAAAGGGGAGGCGCCGGCAGGGGTAATTCTGTGCCCTAGAAAATCAAGAGAAGGGAGGCCGAATTGACACTTGGAGGGTTGGATAATGAGCCCGTGGTCTTGGAGCCGCTGGAACACAGTCCGCAAGTGGACCTGGTGTTCCTGCACTGAGGGGCTGGCGACCAGGATGTCGTCTAAATAAATAAACAAAAAGGGTAAACCCCGGCCCACACGGTCCATCAGTCGTTGGAAAGCCTGTGCCGCGTTCTTTAAACCGAAAGGCATACGCAACCATTCAAACAACCCGAACGGAGTAATCGTTGCAGTTTTCTGTATTTCCTCCGGACGCACCGGAATCTGGTGGTATCCTCGCACCAAATCGATTTTGGAGAACACCACCGCTCCTTCCAGCCCAGACGAAAAGTCCTGTAGGTGCGGTATGGGGTAGCGATCAGCCGTGGTGACAGCATTGAGACGCCGATAATCGCCACATGGTCTCCACCCCCCAGATGCCTTGGAGACCATATGCAACGGCGAGGCCCACGGGCTGTCGGACTGACGGACAATTCCCATTTCCTCCATCTTCCTAAATTCCGCCCGTGCCACCACCAGTTTGTCTCCTGGCCCGAGCGAAAACGGGAGGGCCCTCGGTGCGGATGTGATGGACCGTGCTTGGCCGAAGGCATGTCAAAACATTGGATGAGCAGCTCTGGAAACTCCGCCAGGATCTCAGCATACGAGTCAGGGGCCGCGACGACGGCCTGGACAGTAGGGCTGGGCGGGGAGGCGATTGTCGGAGCGACGGGCTCCTCGCCGGCGGAGGGTCGGAGGTCGTTACCGCGGACATCAGGGACCAGTGAAAAAGCCCAGAGAAAATCTGCGCCCAGGATCGCTTGTCTGACGTCTGCTATGATGAATGGCCATTCGTACGTGCGGAGGCCTAACACAAGGGACATCTTCCGTATACCGAAAGTGCGAATGGGGCTGCCATTAACCGCGATGAGGGTGGGACCTGTCTTACCCGTTCTGGTTTCGAGGTCGGTCGGCGGCACTATACTGACGATGGCTCCCGTGTCCACCAAAAATTCTGTGTCCGTGAATCGATCGTGGACGTAGAGGCGTCGGTTCTGGCCAATCGTAACTGCCCCTATGTACGATCGGCCGAGGCATTTCCCGCGAAGGTACAAGGTGAGCGGCAGTTGCGGGATTCGCTACCCCATCGTAGGTGATAATAGCACCAGCCGCGCTTGTGCGGATCTTTTTGGCGGGCTTTCGGAGAACTGGCGGGAGACGCGGCGCCATCTTGATGTCGCTGTGGCGTGGTCACTGATGTCGAGACCTTGTTGATCGAACCGCTTGCCTTGTTTTTAGCCGCTATGAGCGCGTCCGCTTTCGCTGCATATGCTTCGGGGTCCTTAAAAGAACAATCCGTGAGCAGCAGTCGGACATCCTCAGGAAGCTTCTCTCGGAATGCCTGTTCGAACATAAGGCAATCCGTATGCTCACCGGCTAGCATCATCATTTCGGCCATGAGAACGGAAGGCCTTCGATCTCCGAGGTCCGGTAGGTGCAGAAGTCTTGCAGCGCAATCATGCCTATTAAACCCGAAGGTTCGCAGTAACACTTTCTTCATGGCCTCGTACTTGCTTTCCGCAGGCGGATTAACAATGAACCGCATCACGCGTGTGGTCGTCTCCGGTGATAGAGCACTGACGAGGTAGTAATACATCGTCGAGTCGTCCGATATCTTCTTTATATGAAATTGAGCTTCGGTGTGGACAAACCAAGATTGCGGTGAATGTGTCCAAAACAACGGAAGGTGAACGCTTACCGCGCTTAACTCCGGTGTGCCAGGCGCGGCAATCAACAACGAGGCGTCGTGTCCCTGCATAGTCGGTGATCGTCCAGATCACGTCGGGGTCACCAATATGGCGAGTCCGAAAACTTGTTGGTTGTAGAAGAAGTTTATTGCAGCCGCAATATTCGAATACAGAGTTAAACAACAAGGTAAAGGACAACCATCAAAAACTTACTGTCTTCTTCGAAGACTTCGCCGAACTGAACATTTCGGGCGCCAAAAGCGCACATGACCACGCTGGCCAATCAGCGATGTCGCTCTCTGGACCAATCCCCATGGTCGCGTTCACACGTGACCTCGCTGGCCAATCTGAGGGTTCGACGACCCGGACCATTCTCTATGGTCGCTACAGTAGACTCACGCCACACTGGCTGGACTATCATCTCACTGCTACCATCGGGAAGATGGTACAAAGAATCAATTGATGCTTAAGTCCATAGTACAACAATGACACAATCAATTGATGATCATTATTGCTGAGGTTAGTGTTATAAGGTCAAAAGGCCATTCGGCCCATCAAGTCCACTCTGCCATTCAATCATAGCTGATATATCTCTCCCTCCGAACCCCATTCTCCTGCCTTCTCCCCATAACCCCTGACGCCCGTACTAATCAAGAATCGATCTATCTCTGCCTTAAATATATCCACTGACTTGGCCTCCACAGCCATCTGTGGCTAAAGAATTCCACAGATTCACCACCCCCGGTATATAATGTTCAAGTGCCTGATAGTTGCTGGAAAGGACTGTTCTTCAACCTGGTGGTTGTGGTTTTCAGGCTCCTGTACATTCTTCCCGATGGTAGCAGCGAGAAGAGAGCGTGGTCAGGGTGGTGTGGGTCTCTGATGATGTGAGCTGCCTTCTCAAGGCAGAAGGTTCTGCGTTCCCTTTGGTCAGTGGGAAGGAAGGTGAGTGTGGGTGAAGTGCCAAGCAGTATCCACACCTTCCATAGCTTCCCTCCCAATCATCCCAAAGGATTTCATTGCTTCCATATGTACAAATTTGTTTATCTGTACCAGGTGTGAGGAAGGGTTATCTGATTATGGATCGGGCAATGTTGACCACTCCCGAGGTGCCGTGTGGTGGAGGCTTTCCCGAGGAGCCGTGACCGCGGTGCCCACCTGGAACACCGGTCAGCGCGACCCCGCCCGAAGGCTCAACGGACCGCCAACCCACCCGAGGTCTCGACGGTCGGCAGGGCTTGGCCAATGACACGACTGGGATCCTGCCCAAAGGCTCGGTGGGTGGTGGAACCGGAAGGGAGCTGGAGATGTTGGACGCGAGGAGCAAGGTACAGTAGGAGGGTGAACCGAGGGAACATCTCCAGCACCTACAAGGTCGGCTGCAGGACGTACCACCGCGACACAAAGATGGCCGACAAGGAGAGGGTCATCGGTTCATGGGCCGATCCGGTCAAAGCCGACGGAGGACGGCCCTGCAGGAAGCAGCCTGGGGCTTTCCTGGACCGGGAACTGCTCCAGTAGACCGGGTACGCAGGCCGACCGGACTTTGCACTTTGGAAATGGCGTCAAAACAAGGCAGTGCCCACATGTAGAAATATGCAAAAAGAACTTCACTGTGCAGTTGCGTATGTGACGGATAAAGAACCATTGGCCATTGAACTCTTGAACATTCTAATCCCTTTGTTTCTGGATACTCAAATTGCCAAATCAGCCCATGATGCAACCAAGGCAGTTGTGTTTATGGATTTTGGGGAAAAGATAAAACCAGGCCATGGGGGGGGGGGGGGGGGCGAGGGAGCGATGAGGTTGCAGGTTGTGGAGGGCAGACAGCCGGAAGTGAAAAAGTTAGAAATGGTCTGTGAGAATATGGCCTGGTGCTCATCTGTGGGCTCATGGTCCAAGGGTAAGTAGGGTTATCGAAGAGTCGACGGGCCTGTTTCCATGCGTATCCCGAAAACTAAAAACTAAAACCTGTCTGAAGAACAGTCTGAAGAAGGGTCTCAACCCGAAAACTCACCCATCCTTTCTATCCAAGGATGCTGCCGGTCCCGCTGAGTTACTCCAGCATTTTGTATCTATCTTCGGGGCAAACCTGCATCTGCAGTTCCTTCTTGCACATAATGTACTCAGTGTACTCTGCCTTACTGCTGGAGAAGTTCGATTGTATTCACTGACAGACCAAATCTCTTCAATCTTCTCAAGAAGTCAGATTTCTTTGTGATTGCATCGATGTACCAGGCCCAGGGCAGATCTACAGAGGTGGGCAGGCCCAGGAACCTGAGGCTGTTCACTCTCTCCAACGGCCTCCCATCAATGAAGACAGGTTCATGGATCCCTGGCTTACCCTCCCCCCCTCCCCACGCCTCCCGAGGACAATAATCAACTCCTTAGGAAGACGCAAAATGCTGGAGTAACTCAGGCAGCATCTCCGGAGAGAAGGAATGGGGGAAGTTTCGGGTTGAGACCCTTCTTCAGACTGATGTCAGGGAAGTGGGCGGGACGGAGATAGAATGTAGTCGGAGACAGTAAGACAAGTGGGAGAACTGGGAAGGGGGAGGGGATAGAGAGGGAAAGCAGGGACTATTTGAAGTTAGAGAAGTCAATGTTCATACCGCTGGGGTGTAAACTACCCGAGGCAAAATATGAGCTGCTAGACGCCACCCTCAACGACACCATGTGGATCATCACCGGCTGCCTACGCCCTACTCCGACGGATCTCCTGCCGGTGCTCGCAGGTATCGCACCCGCCAAGCTTCGCAGAGAGTTCTTCACTCATAGGCTGGTGTGCAAGGCCACATCGGATGCCAAACATCCTTTGCACCACCTCGCCCAGGATTCACAGCAACTGGGACCTCAACGCCTGTCATCTCGTCACCCTTTCACCCGTCATGCAGCGACCCTCTGTGGCTCCGGTTTCAACATACTAGGAGCATGGAGAACCAGCTGGGAACAGACATCGCCACCTCCTCAATTCACCGTCGCACCGAACACCACAGCCCCACCCGGCTCGGACATGCCCCGCAAAGAGTGGGTCACCCTGAACCGGCTCCGCACAGGGGTCGGCCGGTTCAACGCCAACATGCATCGTTGGGGGTTGCGTCCATCAGCAGCCTGCGTGTGTGGAGCAGACCAGCAAACAGCGCAGCGCATCATTTTCGACTGCACTGTCCTTCGTCCCCCTGGTGGAGGGTGTAAGATTTGAGAAGTTTTCCCTCATTTGGAAAGCAACACCAAACCAAAGAGCTGCAGTTTGGACATTTTAAACGAGAGACTGGGGCTGATAGCGGAGAAAGGCTGCGGTCAGATTAACAAAGAATGTCACAATCCGTGGGTCCTAAAATGGCCGCAGGACCTCGTGACCAGCCACAAAAAGTAAAAACCTTACAGCCCAGTCTCTAGGTTTCTGCAAAGCCACGGCCAGAACAATGGATGGGTATTGGCCATGCAGAAGCTTGTGAAACCAGGTCGAAGTCCAGACACTGGGGCGCTGACATCAGCATACTCACAATGCCCCAAGCCGACCTACACAGTTAATCTCGTTAAGGGGGCACAATAGCCCATAGAAAACTACCTGGTAGGTAATGGGAAACCAGTTAAACCCATCACCTTGCAACGAAATACCAATTAACACCGTCTGGCCATCCCCGGTATCCCCGGACATAAGCGCAGATCAGAGAGAAAACTCATACATATCTTTTTAAACAAAGAGATTCCAAGATCTGGCGGGAGATAGGACGGGTCAGAATAGTATAACTGGCCACGACTTTTGGGTTTTAAACTCAAGAAGAAATACTGGAAGTTAAGTCAACTGAAGTCAAGAAGAGAGTCAGAAGGAAGTCAAACGAATGCAAGAGGAAGAAACGACAGGCAAGAAGAACAGATGCAAGAGAGAGGAACAGGCACGCAACTCGAGAAGAAATACTGCAAAACGAACAGCCAGTAACCCCAGTAATAGCCCCATGGTGAGCATGTACCCAGATCTTGCATATCCTGGACATAGTTTAGTGTAGAGGGGAGGGTGGTTTGAATGAACGTGGGTGTGTAAAAGAGTGTGTGTTGGTCAATTTTGCGATGTGTCGTACGTTCCCCATCTTACAGTCGTGTATATGTCTTATAGAACTGTGTGTTTTATGATTCATAGTTATAAGTATTCGTGTGATTCGGTATGTGTTTTATAGACATGTATTATAGAACTGTATAAGTATTCATGGACAATAGTCCCAAGTGCTGAATAAAAGCCTTTTCATTTAAACCCTGGTTTTCAAATCTGGTCTGGTTGAATTTTTCTGCACTATAAGAGCTCCTGCATCTAAGTCCATTGTCTAGAACCGTAAGGGGTGAGTGGGTCGAACCACTCACGGGGAACCAGTGTGCACGGCCTGGTCAAGGGATCAGAGCAAGGCACGGGGACCTTAGGTCGGGCGAAAGCTCGGCGCAGAAACCCCTTACAAGGGGTAGACCTCACGGCGCTCGACAACAGCACATTGCACTGGCTACAGCGCCTGGAGGGCGTTACATAACTTCTGCTGCTTCAAACGCAAGAAGAAGAAGGTGCTGTTCCTCCAATTTGTGCTGGGCCTCACTCTGACAATGGAGGAGGCCCAGGACAGAAAGGTCAGATTGGGAATGGGAGGGGGAGTTGAAGTGCTGAGCCACCGGGAGATCAGGTAGGTTAAGACGGGCTGAGCAGAGGTGTTCAGCGAAACGATTGCACTGCAATCAACTCCTTAGTTTTTCTAACATTGAGTGCAAGATTGTTGTGCTGGCACCATTCAGATTTTCCATCTCCTCCCTGTACTGTGATTCATCATTATCCATTATTCAGCCAACAATGGTAGCATTGTCAGTAGAATGAATGATGATGATGTGGCTACACAGGCCTGGGTATAGAGAATGTGGAGCAGGGCACAGAGCACACAGCCTTGGGCTTCTCCTGAGTTGGTGATAATCGAGGAGGAAAGTTGTTATTGCCAATGTGTACTGATTGTGGTCTGCCAATGAGGAAGTTAAGGAGTCAATTACATTGGGATGAGCAGAGACTCAGTTATCTGTATTTGATGATAAGTTTAGAAGGAATGATGGTGTTGAATGCAAAGGTGTGGTTGATGAACAACAAACGTCTTCTCTCCAGAGATGCCGCCTGGCCCGCTGAGTTACTCCAGAATCTTGTGTCTATCTTCGGTTTAAACTGAGCGGTGCTGGCTCAAAGGACCGAATGGCCTCCTCCTGCACCTATTTTCTAAACCAGCATCTGCAGTTCCTTCCTACACATTTAGCCTGAGGTATGTGCTGTTTTTTGGCCAAGTGGTCCAGTGCAGAGTGGACACACAGCATAATCACTTGCGGTAGGAGAAATATAGTGGATTTCTTGCTAGTCCTTGCTAAGGCAGAACTCAGAAGACTGAAGAGTGACCATGAAGTGGTTTAGAAAATCATGATGGGGCATAAATAAGGTGGATGGTCACAGTCATTTCTACAGAATAGAGGAGTCTAAAACTGGAGGTTTTACTCCAGCTTGTTGTGCCTTTCTTCGGTTTAAACCAGCATCTGCAGTTCCTTCCTACTTAAACCGGGACATCCTGTATATTGGGCTAAATTGGTTTGTCCCCTACTGTGTTAGGCTCGGGGGGGGCTGTAGGCCTGGACACTGTAGGCCCGCACACTGCAGGCCCGGGCACTGTAGGCCCGGACACTGTAGGCCCGGACAGTGTAGGCCCGGACACTGTAGGCCCGGACACTGTAGGCCCGGACACTGTAGGCCCGGACACTGTAGGCCCGGACACTGTAGGCCCGGATACTGTAGGCCCGGATACTGTAGGCCCGGACACTGTAGGCCCGGACACTGTAGGTCCGGGCAGTGTAGGCCTGGGCAGTGTAGGCCCGGACACTGTAGGCTCGGACACTGTAGGCCCGGACACTGTAGGCCCGGACACTGTGGGCCCGGACAGTGTAGGTCCGGACACTGTAGGTCTGGACAGTGTAGGTCCGGAGGCCCGGGCACCGCCTAACAGAGGTTGTGTAGCAACCCGCCTCCCGGCCCAGGTGGCCACCATTGGTGGAGCAGGAGCATGTGGACGCTGGCTGGGTGAGGTCATGTGAGGTGCGGGGCGGTGACGTCACCTTGTCCCTTATTTGGGAGTGAGATAGTTGGCAACCCTAGTGTCAAACATGATGCCAAGCTAAACTAATCCCATCAGTCTGCATGCGATTCACATCCACCATTCCCTGCATATCCATGTGCCTATCCAAAGGCCTCTTAAACACCACAATCGTATCTACTTTCACCATCACCCATGACAACCATCTCTTGATAAAAATACTTACCCACACATCTCCTTAAAACGTTCCCATTTGATATTAAAGCTGCGCCCTCTAGTGTTTAACAGTTAAATGGCAGATAACAATTAATGCCAACAGATAACAGAACAAAGACAACAGAAAATGGAAGTTAACAATTGTCATTAAGCTCTCTCACAAACTTCTTCCACACACAACAGTGCGCTCAGCACTGCTCCCAAAATATCTCTCTTGGAATTACCATTGTACAGTTTGCTTAATTGTGATTGTCAACGGTCAGCAGAGATTCTAAGCAGGGCAACAAAGTATTGGAGTAACTCAACGGGTCAGGCAGCATCTGTGGAGAACATGGATGGGTGACGTTTCACAGGGTGCTGGAGTAACTCAGCGGGTCAGGCAGCATCTGTGGAGAACATGGATAGGTGACATTTCACAGAGTGCTGGAGTAACTCAGCGGGTCAGGCAGCATCTGTGGAGAACATGGATAGGTGACGTTCCACAGAGTGCTGGAGTAACTCAGGGGGTTAGGCAGCATCTCTGGAGAACATGGATGGGTGACGTTTCACAGAGTGCTGGAGTAACTCAGCGGGTCAGGCAGCATCTCTGGAGAACATGGATATGTGACATTTCACAGAGTGCTGAAGTAACTCAGCGGGTCAGGCAGCATCTGTGGAGAACATGGATAGGTGACATTCCACAGAGTGCTGGAGTAACTCAGTGGGTCAGGCAGCATCTCTGGAGAACATGGATGGGTGACGTTTCACAGAGTGCTGGAGTAACTCAGCGGGTCAGTCAGCATCTGTGGAGAACACGGATAGGTGACATTTTGGGTCTGGACCCTTCATCGGACTGATCTGTATTTCAAGATGCCAAGTACTTGGTGTACTCTTTTGTCGAGGGTTTCCCGTGCAACCATGGGGGACCACGTATTCCTGTTTTCTGTGATGAGTTTCAAGAAACATTGAAGATAAAGACACGATTAGCTTTATATGATCAGCCTGAGGAAAAGGTGATATTTCTATTTTAGTTTAGTTTAAAAACTATTTATTTTGCTTATTTCAATCAAAATTTTTGAAATAAAAAATTAATGGCGGAAATGCAGCATCTGTGTCTTTGAGACTGAAAGATGAATTCACCCATTGGAGGCTTCACATAACATATGCAGAGTTTGCTGGCCAGGATTGTTGGCAACACATTGAAATGGTCCTTTCAACAAAGATTGCTGGTGACATGACTGGAAATCTGCTTTACTTTTGTCAACCATCACTTTTATCCATCTGTATAAAACTTAGTGCAATACTAGCTGACCTTGCCAAGGTCATTGACACCCTCTTCTATGGACGTGTCCGCTTGCACAAAGCAAGTGGTCATCAGAGGACATCCGGAGGATGGCATCTATCATCAAGGATCTCCATCATCTCCTCTCTCTGCTGCCAACAGACAGGAGGCCTGGAGCCTGAAGTCCCACACCCACCAGGTTGAGGAACAGCTCCTTTCCTACAACCATTATGTTTTAGAGTGTGGGAAGGAACTGCAGATGCTGGTTTAAACTGAAGATAGACACAAATAACTCAGCGGGTCAGGCAGCATCTCTGGAGAGAAGGAATGGGTGACGTTTCAGGTCGAGACCCTTCTCAGACTGCTGTTCAGACAGGTTTTAGTTTTTAGTTTTCGAGATACAGCACGGAAACAGGCCCTTCAACTCTTCGAGTTCACGTCAACCATCGACCAGCCATTGACAATATAGTTCTATGTTGCCCCATTTTCACATCCACTCCCTGCACATTAGGGGCAATTTTACAGAGGCCAATAAACCTACAAACCCGCACATCCTTGGGATGTAGGAGGTGACTGGAACATCCAGAGGAAATCCACGCGATCACAGGGAGAACGTGCAAACTCCGCACAGGCAGCACAGCACCCGAGGTCTGGATCAAACCCTGGTCTCTGGCAGAGTGGCAGTAGCTCTACCAGCTGTGCCACAGTGCTGCCCACGAGGCTGCTGAATCTGGCCAACAGTCGACATCTTGCACCACCATGGTTTTGCGTTTTTTTATTGTGTATTGCTCTGATGTCTTGTTTCTTTTTATCACTGTCTTCTTTCCTTGAGAAATTTAAAATGTAATTAATGTATCATTTATGAGTATTATATTTTTGAGCATTTGTCTGAGTCGATGTGCATGTGACACTGCTGTGAGTTAGATTTTATTTTTACCAGTACCTCATACTTGAATATGAGACAGTAAACTCAGCTTATCTCAACAAGACGACCAGTGATTGAAGCGGGGGTGGACAGAACATAAGGACATAAAGAATAGAAGGCCATTCAGCCCTCTGTGTCTGCTTTCCCATGCAATACATTTATGGTCGATCTGTTACCTCAGCACCGCACTTTTGTTCTTGTTGCTTGTTGCTTTTTCTTCCGATCTCAGACCTGAGAAGCCGAGCTCTTATTCTGAGACCGTGACGCTTGGTTCTGGGCGCTGTGCTGAGGGAAACAGCAACCTGCATCTAGCTTGCCAAGTATCATCTCACTCTCGTGTGTTCCATGGGTGGGCCTTGCTCTCCCACCCAAACTTCTCCACCCCCACTAGGGTTGCCAACTGTCCTGTATTATCCAGGCCATCCCGTGTATTGGGCTAAATTGGTTTGTCCCGTACGGGACCGCCCCTGTCCCGTATTAGGCCCGGGGGGTGCTGTAGGACCGGACACTGTAGGTCCGGATACTGTAGGCCCAGACACTGTAGGCCCGGACACTGCACGCCCAGGGGTCGCTGTAGGTCCGGACAGTGGAGGTCCGGAAGCCCGGGCACCATCAAACGGAGGTTGCGTAGCAACCCGCCGCCCCAATGTGGCGCATCGAAAAGCCCGAAATAAAGGCGAGGAGCCAGGTATTTCGGGAGGGATTTATTTGTTGTGTTCTCTAGTCCGGTCGAGTCTATGAGAGACAAATCGCGCCTAAAACCCCATCCTTTATCCCCGTAGCTAAGGGCCGCCCCCCTGGACTGGTCCATTCCCGTGCTGAGGGGTCGGTAGTGGTATGGCCCGACCCTTTGGGGCCGCCACAGGACCCCACCCCCCCCAGAACCGGAGGCACGAAACGCACTGGTGGTCGCACAACCCGACCGGACCGCGTACGGAAATCGGTCGACAGAGGGGCCGGCGGAGGCACAGTTGGAGGGACAGGTGGTGAGACAGGTGGAGGGAACCGCGAAGGGGGGCGACCTCGCGGCCGAGGCTGGGCAACCCGCCTGTCGATGTCCAAGTGGGCCGGCTTTAAGCGGTCAATTGACACGGCCTCCGGTCGGCCCCCCCATGTCCAAGACAAAGGTTGTCTGTCCGTGCTGCAGCACCCGGTACGGGCCCTCATACGGCCTCTGGAGTGGCGTCCGGTGGGCGGCACGGCGCAGGAACACGTGGGCGCTGTCATGGAGGGCCGATGGCATGTGCGGGCGAAATGTCCCGTGGCGGGACGTAGGCATGGGTGCGAGCTTGCCAACTCGCTCGCGAAGGCGCTGTAGGGCGGACGAGGGCGGTTCCTGCTGCCCTGGCCGCCATTGGTGGAGCGGGAGCACGTGGCCGCTGGCTGGTTGAGGTCACATGCGGCGCGGGGCGGTGACTTCACCTATTGTCCATTATTTGGGAGTGAGATAGTTGGCAACCTTAGCCCAACCCTAGCCCTAGCCTAGTGAAATGGAACAAATTCTTCTAGCTCCTAGCACAATTTGGGTTGCTCTCTTTCAAGCACTTAAGTCATAGAGCCTCACGTTTACTAAAGAAAGAGGACATGTCGGATGTCCTAGAATGGGAAGCCTCATCTTGGGAGCAGATGTGGCACAGATGGAGTGATGATGGGGAGAGGGAGATTGGGTGGGAGGTAGCGCCACCAGCAGGAGAAATATCCAGTTGCAGCACCGTACAACATTGCACAGTGCACATCAATCTGCTGTATCACACAGTGCATGGAACAGCATTGCATCAAACTATTGCAGGCCAGTGCACATCCAAACCTTCATATCCAAATGCAGTACACACAGTGCGTAGAACACTGCCACATCAAACTGGTATATCACACAGTACACAGACCACTGTCACATTAAACTGCTGGGTTGCACTTCATTACAGGTATAAAAGAGTGGAACAATTGCAATACATATACACTGATCAGCCAACGCATTATGACCTGATGAGCCAAAACATTATGACCACCTGCCTAATATACTGCTAGTCCTCCGTGTGCAGCCCCATACGCAGCAGGGTGCGATGCACTGTGTATTGTGACACATTCCTCCCGTGACCACCATTACAATTTTCTGTGACTTGTGCCACAGTAGACCTTCTGTCGGTTCGGACCAGACGGGATAGCCTTCGTTGCCCTCGCGCATCGATGAGCCTTGGGCGCCCAACAACCTGTTTGTGGTTTGTCCCTCCTTGGACCACTGTCGGTAGGTACTCACCACTGCTGACCGGGAGCACCCCACAAACCTTGCTGTTTCAGAGATGCTCTGACCCAGTCGTCTGGCCATAACAATTTGGCCCTTGTCAAAGTCGCTCAGGTCTTTACTCCTGCCCATTTCTCCAGCATCCAACACATCAACTTCAAGAACTGACTGTTCACTTGCTGACTAATATATCCCATCCCTTGACAGGTGCCATTGTAACAAGATAATCAATGTTATTCACTTCACCTGTCAGTGGTCAGAATGTTTTGGCTGATCGGTGTACGTAGATCTTCTGTTGCCAGCCTGCAAAAAGTTGCCTCGCCTGCAGCCATCTTGTGCTAAACACCAGGCTCACCTCAATACTGTGCAACGAAAATACCACTCTTGTCTTTAATGTTTTCCCTCCCCTCTGACCTCTTCCACCCACATCTCACCCTCCGAGTTCACATTTCACACCTCCCCTTCATTCCTTACCTGACACCCTATTGATGCCGCCTGACCCGCTGAGTTACTCCAGCATTTTGCGTCTATCTTCAATTTAAACCAGCATCTGTTGTTCTTTCCTACACCCTTTGCCGCCTTTTCTCCTCTCGCTTTGTAACAATCCCCACCCTTGTGCCAATCATTCCTCCTCACCTAACACTTGCCTGGCCTTGCCCCCCCCCCCCCACACCTCTCTTTTACAGCTTTCTCCCCCCTTACTCAATCAGCCTGAAAGCAAGGCCCTGATTCATAGAAAATCGGTGCAGGAGGAGGCCATTTGGCCCTTCGAGCCATTCATTGTGATCATGGCTGATCATCCACAATCAGTAACCTGTGCTTGCCTTCTCTCCATATCCCTTGATTCCACTAGCCCCCAGAGGTCTAACTCTCTTTTAAATTCATCCAGTGAATTGGCCTCCACTGCCTTCTGTGGCAGAGAATTCCACAAATTCACAACTCTCTGGGCGAAAAAGTTTCTTCTCACCTCAGTTTTAAATGGCCTCCCCTTTATTCTTAGACAGTGGCCCTTGGTTCTGGACTCCCCCGACACTGGGATCGTTTTTCAAAATGTCATCTGACAATTCCTTGCACATACACAGCCTGAACAGCTGAGTTCCTCCAGCACTTTGTTTCTTTTCCCAAGCAGAGGTGTCTATGCTCAGGGGAAACAGGTTTAAGGGAAGGGAAGAGAGGGGAGATTGAGATGGGGGAAGATTTTATTTACCCAAAGATGGATTAAATCTAGAATGCCTTGGCTGAGGGGTTGATGAGGCAGGGAGTCTGATGACATTAAGATGTATTTAGATGTGCTCTAAAAGGACGTTCCAAGGACGTTCTTTTAGGAAGGAGATGAGAAGAAATTTCTTTAGTCAGAGGGTAGTGAATCTGTGGAATTCTTTGCCACAGAAGGCTGTGGAGGCCAAGTCAGTGGATATTTTTAAGGCAGAGATAGATAGATTCTTTATTAGTACATGTGTCAGAGGTTATGGGGAGAAGGCAGGAGAATGGGGTTAGGAGGGAGAGATAGATCAGCCGTGATTGAATGGCGGAGTAGACTTGATGGGCCGAATGGCCTAATTCTATTTCTATTCCTTATGGCCTTAACTCAAGGATTTAGAAGGCACAAAATGCTGCAGTAACTCAGCGGGACAGGCAGCATCTCTGGAGAGAAGGAATGGGTGACTTTTCGGGTCGAGGCCCTTCTTCAGACCTTTCTGAGAAGGTTACGGGCTGAGCGCTGATATTGGGATTGGTACAAATATGTACTTAATGGTTGGCACAGACTCAGTGGATCAGTAACCTGTGCCTGGCGGCACGGTGGGGCAGCGGTAGAGTTGCTGCCTTACAGTGAATGCAGCGCCGGAGACTCAGGTTTGATCCTGACTACGGGCGCCGTCTGTATGGAGTTTGTACGTTCTCCCCGTGACCTGCGTGGGTTTTCTCCGAGATCTTCGGTTTCCTCCCACACTCCAAAGACGTACAGGTATGTAGGTTAATTGACTGGGTAAATGTTTTAAAAAATTGTCCCTAGTGTGTGTGTAGGGACATACAATGTGCAGGGATCGCTGGGCGGCACGGACTCGGTGGGCTGAAGGGCCTATTTCCACGCTGTATCTCTAAATCTAAATCTAAATGGACAGCGTCTGTCATTCTAAGGTCCTGTGACCACTGCACATTCACTGTGTGGAATATCTGTTAAAATCCCACAGACTGCTTGTATATATAAAATGATAACTAATTTCACGCTAAAGTTAGATAATTGGAAAAATAGGATTCATGAAAAAAATGGTGACATTAATATTTTATATTGGATAGATTTGAGTTTTATTAGTCATTCCTTATCATACATGTCTTGTACTGTGGCACTAAAACCCCATGTTCTTCAGGTAGACACAAAGTGCTGGAGTAACTCAGCGGGACAGGCAGCATCTCTGGAGAGAAGGAATGGGTGACGTTTCGGGTCAAGACCCTTCTTCAGACTGATGTCAGGGAAGGGGGCGGGAGAAAAATAGGATGTAGTCGGAGACAGGAGACTAGTGGGAGAACTGGGAAGGGGAGGGGATATGTTCTTCACATGTTCTTCAGTTGACTGTGAATTAAACACATTATGGTGAATTGAGTGAACTTTGTTCATCATGGGGGGGGTCATTGCTTAACCAACCTTATGCGTAGCCCCTGCCTTACTTCTTGTTGAGATGAAAGCTCGGTTTAAACCCCAGCTAAAATAAAAAATACAAGGATGACCAGACTGAGCAAACTGTAAGTCCGTATTAAACGACCTTTCCTTGACTCTCATAGAATGATGATGATGATATTTTATTGTCACATGTACCTAGGCACAGTGACAATCTTTGTTTTGCATACAATCCTGTCAAATCGTACCATGGATAAGCACGGTCGTAGATAAGCACAGAAGTGCATTGATTGTAGTGCAACAATAGACTTCACCGAGACAGCACGCAGAGTGTGTAAGAAAGAACTGCAGATGCTGGTTTAAATCGAAGATAGACACAAAATGCTGGAGTAACTCAGCGGGACAGGCAGCATCTCTGGATAGAAGGAATGGGTGACGTTTCGGGCCGAGACCCTTCTTCAGACTGATCAGCACACAGAGTTGCCACGCTACTGGCGCCAACAGTGTTTCAAAGTTCCCTGTTCCATTTGTAAATGTTCCAGTTTATATCATTTCCTCTGCCAAGCAGCTGTTCAATAGGACGCCATTTTGGTTGGAGAAAGGGTAGTAATGGTTGCAGTTCCAAGCAAAGATACTAAGCAGCCAAACCTGTCTGAAGAAGGGTCTCGACCCAGGGTGCTGCCTGTCCCGCTGAGTTACTCTAGCATTTTGTGCCTATCTTCAGCCAAACTGCGAGATGGTTTGGTGTGAGCATCAGCCAGGCCCAGTACTTAGGACTCCTATGTTTCTTCTCAAAAGTATATAGGATAAGAAAAGTTGTTGCAGCATGTACATGTGAGGGCAATCATAGCTGTGTGACACTGCAACCAACATCCTGCGGCACGTTTATGCAATCTCCTGGCTGACTATTCCTTGTATGTAACAAGCTAGGTAAATCGTATTCAAAAGGGCGGCATGGTGGCGCAGCGGTAGAGTTGCTGCCTTACAGTGCCAGACACCCGGGTTCGATCCTGACCACGGGTACTATCTGTAGGGAGTTTGTACGTTCTCCCTGTGACCTGCGTGCGTTTTCTCCAGGTGCTCCGGTTTCTTCCCACACTCCAAAGACATACAGGTTTGTAGGTTAATTGCCTTGGTAAAATTGTAAATTGTCCCTAGTGTGTGTAGGATAGTGTTAGTGTGTGGGGATTGCTGGTTGGCGTGGATTCAGTGGGCCGAAGGGCCTGTTTCCATGCTATACCCTTAAACTAAACTAAACAAAATTAAAAAAATGAAAAAATAACAGCCTTTTGCAGCTGTTCTGGTTTATCTTGGTACCTTACTTAAATGAGCAGCAACCCAGAAGACCCCAGTTGAGAAGATGTAATTAGCAACTTGAAGGGAATACCTCTGGTTGAAGCATCGTGGGCAAGTTAGGACAAGCAGGTGAAAATGATTGTTCCGAGCTGAGAAGCCTTAATCTCCGAGCCTTTCCCATTGACCAATGCAGGAGCATTGTTTCCAGAGACTGTTTCCATACAAGAGCTGAGGGGGAAAAAATGGGCAGGTCGATCAAGCTGGAAAAAGTGCAGAAAAGATTTGCGAGGATATCACAAGAATTTCAAGGGACTGAGTTATAGGAATGGGTGAGCAGGCTAGGACTTCAATTCTTGGAACGTAGGAGACATAGAAGTGGTCTTACAGAGGTGAATAAAATCATGCAAGGCATAGATAAGCTGAATGCTCAGTCTTTTTCCTCAGGTAGGGGAATCAAGAACTTGCAGGCAGAGGTTTAAGGGAACAGGAGAAAGATTTAATAGGAACCTGAAGTGCAACTATTTCACATGCAGGGTGGTGGGCATATGGAAAAGGGTGCCTGGCAAAGTGATTGAGCAGGTAAAGTACATACAAAGGATGGGTTCCGAGGGATATAGATCAAATGCAAGAAAATGAGACAAGCTTAGATGGGCACTTGGTCGCAGAGAGGGCTTGGGAAAAAGGCCTGTTTTCATGCCATGTGATATCTCTGACTCTAATTCAATCTGCAGCAGAAGAAGGGTCTCGACCCAAAACGTCACCCATTCCTTCTCTCCAGAGATGCTGCCTGTCCCGTTGAGTTACTCTAGCATTTTGTAGCTATCTTCAACAACATGTTGTCCAAAATGAAGCATACTCTATATCCATCTGCAAGGTTTCCACACGGACAGAGAGGATTTAAGGTTAGGGAGTGTTCATAATTGATAGGAGAAGAATTAGGCCATTTGGCCCATCAAGTCTACTCCGCCATTTAATCATGATTGATTTATCTCTCCCTCTCCTAGCCCCATTGACATGCCTTCTCTCCATAACCCCTGTCACCCGTACCAATCAAAATTCTGGAAATGTGTAAGAAGGCACTGCGGATGCTGATTTAAACCAAAGATAGACACAAAAAGCTGGAGTAACTCAGCGGGACAGGCAGCATCTCTGGAGAGAAGGAATGGGTGACGTTTCGGGTCGAGGCCCTTTTTCAGACGGAAGAATTCTGGAAATGGCAGTAATAATTTCTTCTATACATGTCAACCTTAGTGTCAACCTTAATGGTGACACTGAAACTGCTCACCACATGTTTAGTGAGCTCAGCCTACCACGCGTTGAAGAGTGGACTACATTTTTTTTGCCTCAGAATGGTCAAGTGAAATATGAGGTGCTGTCCCCCCAATTTGCATTTGGCCTCACTCTGACAATGGAGGAGCCCAAGACATAAAGGTCAGTGTGGGAATGGGATGGGGAGTTAAAGTGTTTGGCAACCCGGAGATCACATTTGAGCAGGTGGCCTGAACTTTCAGTGATTCTGTACAATACTGTTAACCATAGTTGCTTCAAGGACTGCTTCGCCAGTGATGGGAGAGGAGATGGTACGTACTCTTTGGGTTTCATACAGCAACCCGAGTACCATATGTGGCTCCATGTGCAATCACAGCAGGTTAAAAATTGCAATGAGAATCGTATTAAGTCATTATCTGCAAAGACAATGCTATTGGAAGTGCAGTTATGTGTGTGTCTCTGTAAACTATAAATGGGAGCACTTATATTAAAATGTGCAAATAAACATCAAGTGTTTAACCCATCCTGTTTGGGATGTTTTGTTTATCATTGTCATGTGTGCCAATATACAGTGAGAAACGTTGCTTTGCTTGCAATCCAGGCAAATCATACTGTACATGAGTACAAGCAAGTACTTATCATGTTGATGTGACAGCCAAGAAAGCACACCAATGCCTTTACTCCTGAGACTGAGGAAATTTGCCTTGTCTCCATTGACTCTTGCAAACTTCTCAGACGCACCATAGAAAGCATACTGTCAGGTTGCATTAAAGCTTGGTTTAGGAACAGCTGTGCTCAAGACTGCAAGACATTGCAGAGAGTTGTGGATGTAAACCAGTCCATCACACACTCCCCACCGTTGATCCACTTACACTTCACGCTGCCTCAGAAAAGCAGCCAACATAACCAAAGTCATGTCCCATGGAATTCTCTGCCACAGAAGGTAGTTGAGGCCAGTTCATTGGCTATATTTAAGAGGGAGTTAGATGTGGCCCTTGTGGCTAAAGGGATCAAGGGGTATGGAGAGAAGGCAGGTACAGGATACTGAGTTGGATGATCAGCCATGATCACATTGAATAGCGGTGCAGGCTTGAAGGGCCGAATGGCCTACTCCTGCACCTAGTTTCTATGCCGGTCATTCCTTCTTCTTCTTGGTCCTGTTGAGTAGAAGGCACAGAAGCTTGAAAGCGCGCACCACCAGACATAGGAACAGCTTCTTCCCCTGTCAGCACGCCCACCTGCCTGTATTTGGCCCATATCCCTCTAAATCTGTCCTATCCATGTACCTGTCTAATTGTTTCTTAAACGTTGCCACAGTCCCTGCCTCAACTACCTCCTCTGCCAGCTCATTCAATAACCCACCACCCTTTGTTTGAAGAAGTTACCCCTTAGCTTCCTATTAAATCTTTTCCCCTTCACCTTAAACCTATGTTCTCTGGTTCTCTTGCCCTTACTCTAAGCAAGAAACTCTGTGCGTCTACCCAATCTATTCTTCTCATGATTTTATAAACCTCAATAAGACCACTCCCTCATCCTCCTGCGCTCCATGGAATAGAGACCCAGCCTACTCAACCTCTCCCTATAGCTCAGACTCTTGAGTCTTAGCAACATCCTCATAAATCTTCTCTGTACCCTTTCCAGTTTGACAACATCTTTCCTATAACATGGTGCCCAGAACTGAACACAATACTCTAAATGCGGCCTCACCAACGTCTTTTACAACTGCAACATGACTTCCCAACTTCTAAACTCGATACTATGACTGCTGAAGGCCAATGCGCAAAAAGCCTTTTTGACCACCTTATCTACCAGTGACTCCAACTTCAAGGAACCATGCACCTGCACTCCTAGATCCCTCTGCTCTACAGCACTCCCCAGAGCACTACCATTCACTGTGTAGTTCCTGCCCATGTTAGACTTCCCAAAATGCAACAACTCACATTTCTCTGTATTAAACTCCATCAACCATTCCTCAGCCCATCTGGCCTATTGATCAAGATCCCGCTGCAATGTTTCACAACCATCTTCACTCTCTGCAATACCACCCACTGTTGTATTATCTGAAAACTTGCTAATCTTGCCAAATCATTGGTATAGATGACAATCAATAACAGGCCCAGCACCGAACCCTGAAGCACACCACTAGTCACAGGCATCCAGTCCAAGAAGCAACCTTCCACCATCACCCTCTGTTTCCTTCCGTGGAGCTAATTTTCTATTCATTCATCTATCTCTCATTGGATCACATGCGATCTAATCTCAGTGCCTATTTGTGCCCCATATCTTACAAAATCAGTCACTAAGCATACATCATCATCTTGTTCCTAATTTCACTCTTCCCTTGCCTGCACCAACACATTAGTAGCTTGATAGATAGGAATCTGTAGCTGCACTTTGGCTCCATCATTCAATATAAGGTATAAATTGGGGAGCTTGGCACCCTCTGCAAAACTCTTGGTTTATGCACCAGTTGAGTCAACAAACGGAGTGCCAGAGAACGATTGGACCAAATTACTTGCTCCACCTCTGATCCATGCCTGGATGCCTGTGACTTGTGGTGTGCTTCAGGGTTCGGTGCTGGGCTGTTATGCTCTGGGGCACACAGGAACTGGACTCAAATGCACGACTCACACACAAGAGTCAATTTGGAGAAAATAAAGGCATTCTTTAATTTTCACATTAAAGAACACTGCGATTCGAACCAAAAACTCTAAACTTACTCAGCTACAAAAACATTAGTTACAAAAATTACTTACTAGCTATACTACGACCGAGAGCACATGAATCAGAGCACATGAATCACAATACGAACTGGCACAGGACAAAGGGAGACGTGGACTATATATACATGAGGTAAGGGCACACAGGTGGAAACAATCACGGCGGGGCTGACAATTACAATGGCAGGAAGTCAAGGGACCTGAAATGAGAATCTAAACACAGAACATGACACAAGACTAACAGATATGACGGGACATTACATGGGCCCGTTATTGTTTGTCATCTATACCAATATCAGGACATCCTATTGACACTGAAACATTGGTGATATCTGGAACATTTATTCCTTAAAATCCGAGAGTCTATCTTGATTGCTTGTCCAGGTAGCCAAGGCAGTGAGCAAATTTTAGAATTCTGTGCGCTTGTTGGAAGAACTGATGGGACAACATGCACGTGGCCTTTCCTTGCAGCTTGCCCAGCCCTGCGATGTTGAAGTCAGCTATTATCCCTTTCCAATCCTCTGCCACCATTACCTCCGATCAGAAGTGGGAACAAACCCAAGTATGTCCTACTGATGAACTAATCCCACAACTCATGTTACATTACATTTAGCCATCCTAATTTCGCTAAAGTGGTGAAGCCCTTGTTATTTTAGCCAAATGATAACCCCTTTAAGCAATTCCTCCATTGGTGCTTTGCCCGTTTATTTTTTTCTTCACTTTGATTATAGAATTGAGATTAAAAGAGGTTTATTCAAAATATAATGAAGTTTGGAGGAATTGCAGACAGTGATGAACACCGTCAGAAGATACAGCGTGATATAGATCAGCTTCAAAAATGGGTGGAGAAAAGGTGGAAATGTTCAACACTGGAGGGCACAGCTACAAGGAAAGAGGGGGAAAGTCTAATGGAGATGTGCGGGGAAAGGTTTTTACACACAGGGGGTTGGGGCCTGCAACGTATTGCCAGGGGTGGTGGTGGAGGCAGATATAATAGTGGCATTCAAGAGGTTTTTGAAGGCACAAGGAAATTCAAGGAATAGAGGGATATGATTCACATGAAGACAGATGAGACCAGTTCAGCTAGGCAGCGAGCTTGGCACAAACATTGCGGGTCAAAGAATTTTGATTGGATTTTACCTCTGATGTATAGTGCTATGAATGCATTGTCTTTTCACAGAGACCATACAAAATCACCACGACCACCAGGATGACTGAAGCACTGGATATGGTCACTAGTGTTACCATAATCTACCCCTCTGCCTGGTCCAGTGCATTAGTGTCATTGCTTCAGAAGGTAAGGACACATGCAGAGCTGTTACATCTGTTTGGATGTATTATGGTAGATTTAGTCAGTTAACATCCTGCCCCTTGACTACCACAACCTGCCACGCTGACACTTACTGGCCCATTCCTGGAGACCACCATCTTCCCAGGGTAGTTGGGAAATGTTGATTCCTTAGTCCCTGACTGTTAAGTTTTGACCATCAACTGTAGCAATATTTTTTATCAGCAACAAGCCTTCAAGAAACATTAGGTTGCTAAGAACTGTGTCCAAGAGATTCATTTTTAATTATTGAAACCCTCAGGACAATCCGAGAAGCTTTGCAAGTAAAAGCATGAAGCATGACAGCTTTGATGAGGTATATTGTTGCCTTCTGTGGTGGGAACTATGGATAAAGGCATAGTGTCACAGAGTCATGGAGCACGCAAACAAGCCCTTTGGCCCAACTCGTTCATGCCGACCATTATGCCCCATCTACGCTGGTCCCATTTGCCCATTTGTTTCGGCCCATACCCCTCTATGGTGTGAGATTGACCAGGAAGGCATTAGGAGGGCAGATATGGGCAGGAAGTTGCGTGCTGCAGAGATGGGGGCCGGCGGCAAGAAGCAAGCTTCTACAACCCCAACGGCCTCCATTATCTGTTCCCATTGCGGCAAAGAATGTCACTGGAGAATTGGGCCGGTCAGCCACAGCAGACGCTGCCAATATGTGCAAAGACCCTGGAGATCTCACCGTGGTGCAGAAGCATGGCCTTTCCAGACTGAGAGCTGCCAATGACCCCTCTAAACATTTCCTATCTATGGACATGTCCAAATGCCTTTCAAATGCTGTTTTAGTACTTGCCTCATCGACCTTCTCTGGCAGCTCATTCCATATATCCATAACCTTCCGAGTGAAAAGGTTGATCCTCAGGATCCTGTTAAATCTTGCCCCTCTCACCTTAAACCAAAGTCCTCTGGTTCTTAATTCTCCTAAACTGGGTAAAAGAGTTCAATGCATTCACCCTATCTATTCTCCTCATCACAATATCTGCTGAGACATTGCAAAACACAAAAAGCATTCCCAAACAAACTTGGTAAATGAAATGCTATTTTCTCGTCAAATGTAAATTGCCCGCCTTTGTCCATACACTTCGTGCCTGTGGTGTCTTCCTGCTCAGACCTGCCCCAGTGGGTATGGTGCAGCTGGTGAAAGACTGCTGTTTATCAGAGGCAGTGGCCACAGATGATGTTAAGCTGCAATGGGCTTGATGTCCAGCCTGCAAACAACACTTGCTTCCTCGATACCTGCTGCAGCAGTCCAGGGCTTCTGGTGCCCATGCAGCAGGAAGGACATTGGCAGTGTGGCAGGGCAGGAGGTCACATTCTGACGGAGGCTTCCAGCGTGTGTTGCATGGAAGCAATGCCAGTCCTTTAGGATGGCACTCCAGCAATCCTAGTAAACCATGGGAGAGCAGGAGCAGAGCCAGGGGCAGGAGAGAAAGAACAGAGAGGGAGGTTCTGGACTGTACAATATTGACATCAAATCCTGCATTACAGTTGATTCCATTGCGTAGAATAAATATAGTTTTTATAATAGGCAGCCAAATACACAGAGCATTTCATTGTGCCTACTGTTCAGCGTTCTACCCTGGGCTGCCACCACAATCCTCATCTGTCCTCTGGTCAAACCTGTGTGTACCTTGCCCTCTAGCTAGCCAAGGCCTGGATTAACCACAATGTTGCACAGTGTGCACATCCCCGGACTGATCTGCTGTCCGACATTCATTCAGTGTCAGTATCTGAGCTGGTGACTGTGAATGGCATCAATGTCGTCGAGCCATACAGTTATAGCGTCTCTTCGGCCCACACAGTGCATGCACTTCTTCAACCACCCAAGTTCTCTTCCCCATTATGGTCACCTTGTGGTTCTTCCACTCTGTTCTAGTTGCATCTCCTGGATGTTTGGAAGGTAAAATGTGCAATTGTAGAATTATGTTGGGAGTTAGTCATAGAGTCATAGAATGATACTGTGAGGAAACAGAACCTTCGGCCCAACCTGCCCACACCGGCCAACATGTCCCAGCTACACTAGACCCACCCGCCAACATTTCGTCCAATAGAGTCATAGAGTTAGATACAGGAGTTAGACAAGAGGTATGCGTGAGGCGCAGACTAAAAGTCAGAAGACATTGTGTGATGTGGCGATGTGTAGGAAGGAACTGCAGATGCTAGTTTACACTGAAGATAGACATCAATTACCGGAGTAACTGAGTGAGACAGACAGCATCTCTGGAGAGAAGGGTTGGAAGCCACGAGGAAGCAGATGGTGGCGCAGGCAGCATGTCTGAAGAAGGGTCTCGACCCGAAACATTGCCCATTCCTTCTCTCCAGAGATGCTGCCACCGAATTACTCCAGCATTCTGTGTGATGAGGCAGGTTGGCCGTTGATAATGTATGAAGATATGGGATCTTCCTCCTGCCGTGAGTAATTTCTATTTATTATATTTCAGCTGGTTACAGTTAGCCCGACCGAACTGCCCAGCCTGGCCAATCTACAGGACTGTCCGTACTTGGCAGATATCAACTGGGATGCTGTCCTGGAGAAGAAACTCGCAGCAGGATTCATCCCCAACGTAAGTCCGTTCCACAAAGTCCTTTGACGAGCAACTGTGTATCATGAAACGGTGAATTCTAGCCAGCCACATCACATGTTGATCACTTTCCATCTCTCAATGTTTAGTTTAGTTTAAAGATACAGCACGGAAACAGGCCCTTCAGCCCACCGGGTCCGGACCGACCAGCGATCCCAACACATTAACACTATCCTATAAAAAAACATGGGATAATTTACACTCATACCAAGCCAATTAACCCACAAACCTGTGCATCTTTGGAGTGTGGGAGAAAACTGAAGATCTCGGAGAAAACCCACCTGGTCACGGGGAGTACGTACAAACTCTGTACAGCCAGTACTGGTGGTCAGGGTCATACCAGGGTCTCTGGCGCTGTAAGGCAGCAACTTCACCGTGCCGCCCCATGGTTCAATGGTTCCTTTATTGCCACGTGTACCAAGGTGGAGTGAAATTGTTTTTTTGCATGCAGATCAGTAAGATTATCGCTGTACTTAAAGGGCCTGTCCCACTAGGTGATTTTTTTGGCGACTGCCGGCGACTGTCAAAGTCGTAGCAGATCGGCAAAACTTTCTTTTACCCAACGACAAAGACCACGAGTCAGGTCGCGATTACACCGTCTTCAGAAACATCGCGAAAATTCCCACGCTGTCAATGCTTCTCCGGCCTCCTGATTTTCACTGAACTAACTGACAAGTCAGTAAGTACTTGAGAGTTTGGAACTATAACACCTTGTATAGGTTACTTAAAAACCAAGCTTCACTGTAACAAGGCATAAACTGGATTTACTTCCAGTTTACTAATAGCTGTATTAAAAAATATATTTTTTAAGTGGTTAAGTAGATTTTGGTGAAAAGTGTGTGGGCATTCTTTGAAAATGTAAGGGAGATGCATATCTGGTTTCTGGGTTGCATAACCTGGGTTTGGAGCCCACTTTAAATGTAATGGCTGATGGCCATAAACATTGCGAAAATTCCCACTCTGTCAATGTTGCTCCGGCGTCCTAATTTTTGCTGAAATCACAGACAAGTCGGTAAGTACTTGAGAGTTTTGAAATAAAACATCTTGCCCGGGTTACTTGAAAACCAAGCTTCACTGTAACAAGGAATAAACTGGATTTACTTCCAGTTTACTAATAGCTGTATTAAAAAAATAATTTTAAAAGTGGTTAAGTGGATTTTTGTGAAAGGTGTGTGGGCATTCTTTGAAAATGTGAGGGAGATGCATATCTGGTTTCTGGGTTGGATATCAGGGTTGGGAGCCCACTTTAAATGTAATGGCTGATGGCCATAAACATCGCGAAAATTCCCACGCTTACCTGACCGTCAAACTGTCGCCTCCATTCTACCTCTCAAATGTCCTGACGGTAAATAAATTGGTTAAACACAAACATTTTATGGTATTTTGAAATGGCTTTACTTATTTTAATATTATGTGCTTCTAAATGCATCTAAGAGAACCTAGCAAACCTGGGGACAGCATGCGACAGCGCCCGCAATAAGCAACGATACCTGGCGACAAGCCAGCTGTCGGCGAGAAATTTCACTCTGGATGATTTCTCAGCGACGCGCTGAGATCCACTACGATTTTTGGAAGACTCCTCATGATCATGCCCGAGACACCTGGCGAACTGTCGGCGACAGCCTAGTCGCTGGCAGTCGCCTTAAAATCGCCTAAAGTGGGACAGGCCCTTTAGTCCAATCCATGGTTCAATACATAATGCATAGAAAAAGCCCACTGAGTCTATGCAAGAGTTATAGAAACATAGAAAGTAGGTGCAGGAGTAGGCCATTCGGCCCTTCGAGCCTGTACCGCCATTCAATATGATCATGGCTGATCATCCAACTCAGTATCCTGTACCTGCCTTCTCTCCATACCCCCTGATCCCTTTAGCCACAAGGGCCACATCTAACTCCCTTTAAATATAGCCAATGAACTGGCCTCAACTACCTTCTGTGGCAGAGAATTCCACAGATTCACCACTCTCTTTGTGAAAAAAAACGTTCTCATCTCGGTCCTAAAAGACTTCCCCCTTATCTTTAAACTGCGACCCCTTGTTCTGGACTTCCCCAACATTGGGAACAATCTTCCTGCATCTAGCCTGTCCAACCCCTTAAGAATTTTGTAAGTTTCTATAAGATCCCCCCTCAATCTTCTAAATTCCAGCGAGTACAAGCTGAATCTATCCAGTCTTTCTTCATGTGAAAGTCCAGTCATCCCAGGAATCAATCTGGTGAACTTTCTCTGTACTCCCTCTATGGCAAGAATGTCTTTCCTCAGATTAGGAGACCAAAACTGTACGCAATACTCCAGGTGTGGTCTCACCAATGCCCTGTACAACTGCAGTAGAACCTCCCTGCTCCTATACTCAAATCCTTTTGCTATGAATGCTAACATACCATTCGCTTTCTTTACTGCCTGCTGCACCTGCAGGCCTACTTTCAATGACTGGTGTACCACGACACCCAGGTCTCGTTGCATATCCCCTTTTCCTAATCGGCCATTCAGATAATAGTCTGCTTTCCTGTTCTTGCCACCAAAGTGGATAACCTCACATTTATCCACATTATACTGTATCTGCCATGCATTTGCCCACTCACCTAACCTATCCAAGTCACCTTGCAGCCTCCTAGCACAGCTAACACTGCCCCCCAGCTTCGTGTCATCCGCAAACTTGCAGATGTTGCATTAAATTCCCTCGTCCAAATCATTAATATATATTGTAAATAGCTGGGGTCCCAGCACTGAGTCACCAGATTTCCGGGCCATTTCACAGTCCCAACTACAGCTGGCCCTAAAGGTCCGTTGCAACCGTCACCTCCACCCGCTCGTCCCACGAACCGTCATCCCTCTCATTGCCCAACCATCTTCAACCTTCATGCCCCGGGGGCACCTTCCACTGCCATTTTGAGGGCCCGGAGGTAAGCATTATAAACAACCACTCCACCAATCCAGCAGTTACCTGTTTAAGTAGCCTAGAATAAAGTGTAAAATTCATCCCTAAGAAAGAACAAATTTGCATTTGTACTGATTCTCTCACTTCCCAAAATACGTTGCAGCTGGATTAAATTAGGGTTGATGTTACGTCAGCATCTAACATTTCAATCTAAAGGAGGCATCTCTACAATGCACTCTATCTAGACTTGACTGGAATATTAGTCAAAGGCTGAAGAACAGGGCGTGAATTGACATTTGACTCGAGGAAGGAAGATCTATGCATTAAAATGAGACAGACCGTTTATTTGGTATTTAGTTTCCTGGACATGGGTTATGCAGGCGATTGGTACGTATCACCCTGCTCTGTTTATTAATAAGTATCTTTGTTCCTTTAATACTTTTGTGACCAAAAGGGATGAATTTCCCCTAGGTAATCAGCACAAGACAAGTCCTTTGATCAGAAGAATCTCCTAGATTGGTCATTCAGATTAGATAACATAAATAGTAATATTGCCCACAATTTCTTCTAATTTGTGGAAACAACTGTAGCATTTCACTTTACCAAAATCCTAATTCAACATAGATTACAGACATGGACTTTCTGATCTTTGTGACTTTAGCCTACAAAAGGGATTCCCACTGAGTGCAGCGTAGGTTCACTTGGTTAATTCCTGGGATGGCGGGACTGACATATGATGAAAGAATGGGTTGACTGGGCTTGTATTCACTGGAATTTAGAAGGATGAGAGGGGATCTTATAGAAACATATAAAATTCTTAAAGGATTGGACAGGCTAGATGCAGGAAACATGTTCCCCATGTTGGGGAGTCCAGAACCAGCACATTTTAAGAATAAAGGGTCGGCCATTTAGGACTGAGACGAGGAAAAACTTCTTCAGCCAGAGAGATGTGAATCTGTGGAATTTTCTGCCACAATCCACTGGACCAATCCACTGGATGTTTTCAAGAGAGTTAGATTTAGCTCTTATGGTTAAAGAAATCAATGGATATTGGGAATAGCAGGAACGAGGTATTGATTTTAGATGTTCAGCCATGAAGCATTGCATGCTCGAAGGACCGAATGGCCTACTTCAGCACCTATGTTTCTATGAACACTGGGGCAAACAGTGACACCCATCTTTAGTTACCTGTTCTGAAGAAAGGTCTCGACCTGGAACATCACTTATTCCTTTTCTCTAGTGATGCTGTCTGACATTTTATGTGTCTATCGTTAGTTGTAACAGCACGGCCACTGGTATTATGTTAGTATTATGTGCCCCATTAACTATTAACCTGATAGAGCAACAAGGTTTGGTTTTCTGACTAAGAACACTGTGCAGACCATATTCATCGCTCTAAAAGCCTGGTGAAATGCTCCGGCAGTCTGAGTCTTCTGGCCTGAGCTCCAATTCTGCTGACTCTGATGGTGGCAGAGTCATAGAGTCACAGAGTCATAGAGTGACACAGTGTGCAAACAGGCCCTTCGGCCTAACTTGCCCACAATGGCCAACATGTCCCAGCTACACTATTTCCACCTGCCAGCATTTGGTCCATATCCCTCCAAACCTGTCCTATCCATGTACCTGTCTAACTGCTTCTTAAATGTTGGGACAGTCCCAGCCTCAACTACCTCCTCTGGCAGCTTGTTCCATACACCCACCACCCGTTGTGTGCAAAAGTTACCCCTCAGGTTCCTCTGAAATCTTTTCCTCTTCACCTTAAACCTATGTCCTCTGGTCCTCGATTCACCTATCGTGCATTAGACTCTGTGCATCTACCCAATCTATTCCTCTCACGATTTCATACACCTCTATAAGATCACGCCTCCTCCTCCTGCACTCCAAGGAATAGAGTCCCAGCCTACTCAACCTCTCCCTACAGCTCAGACGGGGATTCCACGCTTGGTGCATGTCCTGGTTCCCATCACATCATTGAAAACCTTGGCGAGAGAGACAAAGTTGAAAACACATATACAGTATATATATATATTTAACTTGCTCAATTTTATTTCAGCTGTGTTAATCAAGAATCAGTCAAAGTGTTTGATCAAAAAACTGCAAATTATTAAGTGTGCGCAGACTGGGTGATTTTGACTGAACTACAATAAACCATTGTGCACGATAGAGTATCTGTTCCTGTGACTGCAAGATAAGCTTGTCAGTCTCAACACATTTCAGGATGGTCAGGAAATGAATATATGTTGAATGGAATAAACTGGTAACTGGTATAAAGGAGATACACCGTGAGAAGTAAAAAGTTAGCGTGCAGGCATTGTAAGCACCTTGAGACTGCAGTGGTTCGAGAGTCCGGTGGTGGCACACATTAACTCCAGCCTCCCAGCCAGCCTTGATCCACTGCAGTATGTTTACTGTTGCAAATAGTCCATAATAAATGCCATCTCCCTGGAAAACATGCAAAACACATATTGAATGTTCTTAAAACCTGTTTCAGTTCACAAGTCAAGAGTGTTTAATTATCATGTGTACCAAAATGGAAAAATTGAATTCTTACTTGCATAACAGGTCTGTAAACTGCACTCAAAAGTCATCATAATAAATGAACAAAAAAGGTTCAATAAATTTAAAAAACACAATATTGATGCAAAATAAAAACAAATGCCGAATGTCCCAGAACAACAAAGACAGTTCTTTCTTCGAAATTTAGTTGGTGTTCGTAGTGTTCAATAGTCTGATGGTTGGTAGGAATAAGCTGTTTTTGATCCTGAAAGTCATAGTTTTCAGACTCCTATACCTTCTTCCTAGTGGCAGGAGTGAAATGAGAGTGTGGCCAGAGTGATCTGGGTCCTTTTTAGAGGCAGCTCCTCCTGTGGATCCCTTCGATGGTGGGGTGGTCAGTACCCATGATGGACCAGGCAGTGTCCACCTCCTTTGATAATTTCCTTTGTTCCTTAGCATTTAAGTTGCCGAACCAGGTCTTGATGCAACCAGTTAATATGATCTCTACCGTACAGCTGTGGAAGTTCAAGAGTATTCAACGACATACCAAATCTCCCCAATCTTCTAGAGGCATTGATAGACATTATGATTACATCAATGTGCTGGATCCAGGACAGAACTTCAGAGATAGGCATACCCATGAACTTGTTACCCAGAAAGTTGTTGTCTCTCTCCACCATCGGCTTATCGATGAAGACATGATAGTGGATCCTCGGCATTGCTCTTTGAAAGTATTTTATAGTCAACAATCAGCTACGTAATCTTGCTGACATTGAGAACAAGGATGTTGTTCTGGCTTCATTCAATCAGATGATCGATCTCCCTCCTATACTCTGATTCATCATTGCCCGTAATTCATCCAACAATGAATAGTAGAAAGCCTATGTGAAGCACCAAGACCAAGCATGGAGCCGTCATGTTAATTGGTCCTTGTCTCTGTTGTACATTTTATGTAATTCTGAGTATTGTAATAATTCTTTGATCAGTTACAAGTGGATTGCAGGTTTCCCAATCAAATTCCAGTGCAAGTCGCGTGTTTATGACAAAATTGAAAGCCATGGTACAACATAGACCATTGGCTTTATGAGCCCATTGTATCACAGCCTGCCTTCCCTGACATATATATTTTTTCTTTGTATGTAGAGAGGCCAACTAAATTGTGACCTAGGATTTGCACTCGAAGAACAAATTCTAGAGTCAAAACCCCTTGCCAAGAAGAAAAAGCACCTGGCCAAAAAATTAAACAACTTGTCACTGGTCAGTAAAACCATATTGTTTGTCTTGGATGAGATAAAGAGTTGTAAGATGGGTTACAGCTGTGCTTCCCATTGCACTGAGTGTTTATTTCAGATATACTGTTGCGAACTGTGATGTTATCAGATTTTCCTGCAAAGATATGCCTATTGTTAGCAGTTAATCTCACATTAGGCACGGTGGCATAGTGGTTAAGTTGCTCGTTGTCATTTTCTGGACTCTGGATCCAGAGTTGAAACCACAATTGCTGGTGGGGAAGGGTCTCCACCCAAAATGTCACCTATTCCTTTACTCTGTCTCTAGAGATGCTGTCTGACCCGCTGAGTTACTCCAGCTTTTTGTGTCTATCTTCGGGGAATATAAATTCAATTGATTACTAGTTGGATTTTTTTTTAAGTCTCAATAAGCATAAACTACTGATTTGTTGTAAAATCTCATCTGGATGTTTGGAAGGTAAAATGTGCAATTGTAGAATTATGTTGGGAGTTTGAGTCATAGAATGATACTGTGAGGAAACAGAACCTTCGGCCCAACCTGCCCACACCGGCCAACATGTCCCAGCTACATTAGTCCCACCCTCCAACATTTCGTCCAATAGAGTCATAGAGTTAGATACAGGAGTTAGACAGGTATGCGTGAGGCGCAGACTAAAAGTCAGAAGACATTGTGTGATGTGGCGATGTGTGGGAAGGAACTGCAGATGCTAGTTTACACTGAAGATAGACATCAATTACCGGAGTAACTGAGTGAGACAGACAGCATCTCTGGAGAGAAGGGTTGGAAGCCACGAGGAAGAAGATGGTGGCGCAGGCAGCATGTCTGAAGAAGTGACTCGACCCGAAACATTGCCCATTCCTTCTCTCCAGAGATGCTGCCACCGAATTACTCCAGTATTCTGTGTGATGAGGCAGGTTGGACGTTGATAATGTATGAAGATACCGCTGGGATCTTCCTCCTGCCGCGAGTAATTTCTATTTATTATATTTCAGCTGCTTACAGTTAGCCCGACAAAAAGACTGTCCAGCCTGGCCAAACTAAAGGAATATTACGGGGCAGATATCAGCTGGAATGCTGTCCTGGAGATGAAACTCGCAGCAGGATTCATCCCCAACTTAAGTCCGTTCCGAAGATCTCGGAGAAAACCCACCTGGTCACGGGGAGTACGTACAAACATCCTACAGACAGTACTGGAGGTCAGGGTCATACCAGGGTCTCTGGCGCTGTAAGGCAGCAACTCCACCGTGCCGCCCCATGGTTCAATGGTTCCTTTAATGCCACGTGTACCAAGGTAGAGTGAAATTGTTTTTTTGCATGCAGATCAGTAAGATTATCGCTGTACTTCAAGGGCCTGTCCCACAAGGCGATTTTTTTGGCGACAACAGGTGACTGTCAAAGTCGTAGCAGATCACCAAAATTTTCTTTTACCCGACGACAAAGACCATGACCCCTCCCCCCAGTTAGAAAAAAGAGGAAAAAAGGAGAAGAAAGAAAGAAAAGAAAAAAAAAGAAAGAATGAAGGAAACCTGGAAACACTTCCGAAAATAATTTCTTATTAAATTCTTTTTAAGAGTATCAAAACAATCCTGAAATTAAATATTTCCAATTCTTAATCCTAGTTTTAAAGTGAATGGGTTCCAAAGTTTCAAAAATAAATCATATCTATTTCTCAGATTATAAGTAGCTTTTTCTAATGGGATACAACTACGCATTTCTGCATACCATCTTTCAATTCTTATTTCATTGTGATCTTTCCAAGTGACCGCTACACATTTTTTTGCTATTGCTATTGCTATTTTGAGAAATCTTTCCTGATATTTATCTAAAATTAATCTTGGTAATATTCCTTTAGTATCTCCCAATAAAAACAACCTTGAATCCAATGGTACGGTATTATTCATCAATTGTTCCAAAAAGTTTTTTAGGTCTTTCCAAAAAGTAGTTACCTTCGGACATGCCCATGTGGAGTGTAAAAAAGTACCCACATCCTGGTTGCATCTAAAACAAATTTCAGGTAAATTTGGATTTAAATTGTTTAATTTTTTCGGAGTTAAATATAATTGATGTAAAAAATTATATTGTACTAAACTATATCTCACATTAATAGTATTTTTCATACTTTCTGCACTCCAGGGAATAAAGTCCTGGCCTGTTACATGCAGCTGTAACTTTGCTTGTCAGTGGGCTTGGGTTTCCAGCACTAAATATGCTAGAACCACAGCTCGCCTTATTAATATAGGTAACAGGTTTCCCCGGGGGAAACAGTCATACATCAAACTGTGTCAACTCAGTCCATTCAGGATTAAAGCTACCCCTTGGGTTTAGCTTAGTTTAGAGACACAGCATGGCTCACCAAGTCCACGCCATCTACCGACCACCCGCTCCCACTGGTTCTATGTAGAAACAAAAAACTTCAGATGCAGGTTTACCAAGGAAAGATACAAAATGCTAGAGTAACTCAGTGGGTCAGGCAACATCTGTAGAGAACATGGATAGGTGAATGCTTTGGGTTGGGCCCCTTCTTCGGACCCTTCTGCACTCTGAAGAAGAGTCATGACCCAAAACGACACGATCTATGTTCTCCATGAATGTTGCCTAACCCACTGAGTTACTCCAGCATTTTGTATCTTTCCCACTAGTTCTATGTTATCTCACTTTTGCATCCACTCCCTACACACTTGTGACAATTTATAAAGGTCAATTAACCTACAAACCTGCACATATTTGGGATGTGGGTGGAAAGTGGAACACCCGGAGGAAACCAATCCGGGCATAGGGAGAATGTGCAAACTCCGCATAGCACTCAAGGTCAGGATTGAACCGGGGGCACTGGCAAAGTGAAGCAGCAACCCTACCAGCTGTGCCAACAGCTGAGCTGCTGTGCAACTGTTGCTGTGTATTGACTGATACACTGTCAATGACTCCTTTCACCAGCCGCATGGATAAGATTATATGCTAGTGCTTCCCTTCCTCTGTCCTAATTCACCCCAACACCCTTCATCTGAATTATTTACGCTGTGTTTACTTTCCGAAGTAACCCCATTTAACATGAAAACTGGAGATCTGAAGTGGGTCAGACACGATTTCATTCCATTTCTGAAAATGAGCTGGATTGTTGGGAAGGCTGAGGGAAATAAAGAGGGAAACATAAAGAATAGTGAAAGGCTTGGATAGAGTGGATGTGGAGAGGATGTTTCCAGTAGCTCGAGAGTATAGGACTAGAGGTGCAGAGGCTCAGAATTAAAGGACGTTCTTTTAGGAATGCGATGAGGAGGGATTTCTTTAGTCGGATGTTGGTGATTCTGTGGAATTCTTTGCCACAAAAGGCTGAAGGCAGAGATAGATTTTTAAGACAGAAGAACCTGTACTTCTTGATTAGTACAGGTGTCAGAGGTTATAGGGAGAAGGCAGGAGAATGGGGTTAGGAGGGAGAGATAGATCAGCCATGATTGAATGGCGGAGTAGACTTGATGGGCCGAATGGCCTAATTCTGCTCCAATCACTTATGACCTTATCACCTTCAATGATAGGCCGTAAAGACTTATAGGGGATAACAAGGGCAATTAGGTGGGAGCTGAGATATTGGGATATTTTTAGCACTTTCCTTTAAGTTTAACCCCAAAGAAAAGCAATATTACAAGTGTCTTCAACACCCTCCTCATCGTGTCCAGTAATTATCCCTCAATCAACATTCATTAATACATATTTTCTAGTTAAAATTGCATTGCTGTTTGTGAGACTTTGTTTAAATTTGATACCATGCATCCTCGGTTACACGGTCACTACACATCTGAATGTATTTCATGAGTTATAAATTGCTTTCAGATGAATATAGGTTATGCAATTGCAATTCCAGACCTGTGAATCTAGGAATCAGTAACACTGCCAACAATCGGGTGAAAAAAGTTGAGCAAGCAGCAATGGCCATAATTTCAAGTACAACTTTAAGTACAACTCTGCAAGTGTGTCACAGAATCACAAAATGTTTAGGAAGGGTAATTTAAAAATAAAGTAGCATGCTCAAAGAGCACAAGATGACAGAAGTGTAAGGGCAGGCATGTTTTATTATGTTGGCTCAGGAAATTGCTTCCAGAAACTGCTGTACGAAATCCATCTCAGAAGAAATAGGGATCTGGGTATCAGGTCCCGACTCACTTGGTGAGCTGGTTTTGAGGCTGCCCGAGCAGTTGACAAACAGAGGTTGCAAATTACATTCTGTTCTCAGCAGTGCATTTTAATAGAAGCTAGATTTGCTTGCAGCGTTTAATGTAGAAAGAGCAAAATAATGAATTGTGATATCTCACTATGATTTTCAAATATTTGTATTTCCTCTCATCTGAAGACCCAATATGAACAGCAAAGTCTGGACAAAGTGGAAACGGAATTTGTTATATTTAACAGATTAAAGATCGCTTCAGAGAACAATGTGGTAAATCAATGTTTATATTGATTAATTGATTAATACCATCTACAATGTAATCAATTCTTCAAAATTAAATTTTAACATATTGGCTGGGTGCCAGTAAGGTGGATTTTGTTTTAGTTTATAAAAACTCTGGTTTTCTGTTGACTGTTTTGCTGCACTCAAAAATACTGTTTTCCGAATGATGGTGAATCATTTGTCTCACTCATCAAGACTCTTGTGCTTTCTGGCAAAATCCTTATGAGTCTTTTCTGTATCCTTCTTACTGTTGCAGTCTCACCAATGTCTTGTACAGCTTTAACGAGATGTCTATACTCAATGTCCCATCTGATGAAGGCAAATGTGGCATATGGCTTCTTCACCACTCTTCCTATCTGTATCACCACTTTCATGGAATTATGTACTTGTACCATCGAGGTATCCTTGTTCTCTAACACTCCCCAGGCCCCCTGCTTTTTATTGTATACTAGACCAAGTGGACCCGTTGGGCCCATTCCTCGTAGAGGGGGGACAGGGAAGGGGAGAGGGTGTGATTGAGTGAGCCCTGGACCCAAAGCCTCTCCTGTATTGTAGCACCCTCAACCCCCCAACTCAATCCCCCTTATCCCCCCCTCCTCCCCCTACTGACCCACTCCATCCCCCCTACCCACCTCCACTTGCCCCTCCCCTGCCCCCAAGATACCTTGATCACTCAGGAGGTTTTCCCAGGACGAGTTGGATTGCGTAGAGTTGGATTAGCTACAAACCTAATGTTCTTATAAGAGCAGTATCAGTATTGAGCCGTGGATCATTGACGAGGAGCGGAGGTCAGGAGAAAGGAGTCTGGTTTAGGGGTGGATCCATGCTGGTTGGGTAACCAACCTAACACCCTTATCCAGGTGGGATGGCAGCAGCAAGTGGAGCTGGAGGACAGGGAATCCGGAATACCCTGCGAGTATCGATAAAGGACCTCAGGGAGGGGACCCCTTTCTCAAGGGACCTCTTCAACAGATATGTAGGTTAATTGGCTGGGTAAATGTAAAAATTGTCCCTAGTGGGTGTAGGATAGTGTTAATGTACGGGGATCACTGGGCGGCACGGACTTGGAGAGCCGAAAAGGCCTGTTTCCGGCTGTATGTATATGATATGTATATGATATGATAAGGTGCTGCTGGAGGTCTGCGGATTCAAGGCCGGGGACATCTGCCTCCAGGACTTCCCAGGTAATGGATATTTCGATGTTACTTTCCAGAACCCGGCAGGATGGCAGAAGATGCTCCAAGACTTCCGGGAGAAGGAGGGAGAGAGAGAAAACGGGAAATTATAGACCAGTTAGTCTGACATCAGTGGTGGGGAAGATGCTGGAGTCAATTATAAAAGACGAAATTGCGGAGCATTTGGATAGCAGTAACAGGATCGTTCCGAGTCAGCATGGATTTACGCAGGGGAAATCATGCTTGACTAATCTACAGGAATTTTTTGAGGATGTAACTAGGAAAATTGACAGGGGAGAGCCGGTGGATGTGGTGTACCTCAATTTTCAGAAAGCCTTCGACAAGGTCCCACATAGATTGGTGGGCAAAATTAGAGCACATGGTATTGGAGGTAGGGTACTGACATGGATAGAAAGTTGGTTGACAGACAGAAAGCAAAGAGTGGGGATTAATGGGTCCCGTTCAGAATGGCAGGCAGTGACTAGTGGGGTGCCGCAAGGTTCGGTGTTGGGACCGCATCTATTTACAATATACATCAATGACTTGGATGAAGGGATTAAAAGTACCATTAGCAAATTTGCAGATGATACAAAGCTGGGTGGCAGTGTGAACTGTGAGGAAGATGCTATGAGGTTGCAGGGTGACTTGGACAGGTTGTGTGAGTGGGCGGATACTTGGCAGATGCAGTTTAATGTGGATAAGTGTGAGGTTATATACTTTGGTGGTAAAAATAGGAAGGCAGATTATTATCTGAATGGTGTCAAGTTAGGAAAACGGGACGTACAACGTGATCTGGGTGTCCTAGTGCATCAGTCACTGAAAGGAAGCATGCAGGTACAGCAGGCAGTGAAGAAAGCCAATGGAATGTTGGCCTTCATAACAAGAGGAGTTGTGTATAGGAGCAAAGAGGTCCTTCTGCAGTTGTACAGGGCCCTAGTGAGACCGCACCTGGAGTACTGTGTGCAGTTTTGGTCTCCAAATTTGAGGAAGGATATTCTTGCTATTGAGGGCGTGCAGCGTAGGTTTACTAGGTTAATTCCCGGAATGGCGGGACTGTCGTATGTTGAAAGACTGGAGCGACTAGGCTTGTATACACTGGAATTTAGAAGGATGAGAGGGGATCTTATTGAAACGTATAAGATTATTAAGGGGTTGGACACATTAGAGGCAGGAAACATATTCCCAATGTTGGGGGAGTCCAGAACCAGGGGCCACAGTTTAAGAATAAGGGGTAGGCCATTTAGAACAGAGATGAAGAAAAACTTTTTCAGTCAAAGAGTTGTGAATCTGTGGAATTCTCTGCCTCAGAGGGCAGTGGAGGCCAATTCTCTGAATACATTCAAGAGAGAGCTAGATAGAGCTCTTAAGGATAGCGGAGTCAGGGGGTATGGGGAGAAAGCAGGAACGGGGTACTGATTGAGAATGATCAGCCAAGATCACATTGAATGGCAGTGCTGGCTCGAAGGGCCGAATGGCCTACTCCTGCACCTATTGTCTACTGTCTATTGTCATGGGCTCTGGTAAAGTCGCTGAAACTGAACAGGAGGACTCTGACAATCCGACTTGGGCATTGAGGGAGGAGCCGACTTTGAGTTGTTTATTCTTTGTAATTAAACCTTTATCTATAACTACCTTGTTGGAGTAAAACGTGAAATGTACAGGACTTTGTGTCTTTCTCTGGTACTATACAACACACAACTTTTCTACCCTTGAGATTCACAATTCGCAACTCTTTATCCTTTTTGGACTCACGCCTGTCTTTTCATCTCTGGCTTTCGTCCAACAATCTGCCTATCAAAGCCCCGTCCTCCCTTTCGTTCACCTATTGCCGGCCAGACTCTGTTCTGTCCCTCTCTTTTCCAGCTCTCTTCCCCCTCCTCCACGGTCCATCTGAAGCATCCCGACCCAGAACATCGTCTATCGATGGTTTTCAGAGGTGCTGCCTGACCCCCTGAGTTACTCCATCAATTTTTACCTTTCTTAGGTAATTTCCCCCTTCTCTCTCTTCCCCAAGATCACCCACTTCCCCCTTCCCTGGACCTGGCCAAAATCTGCACGCCTTTGGAATGTGAGAGGAAACCGGAGCACTTGGAAGAAACCAACCCGGTTACAGGGAGAATGTGCAAACTCCACACAGACAACACCTGGGGTCTCTGGCGCTGTGAGGCAGTAACTCTACCAGCTGTCCTACTGTGCCACCAATAATTCTCTATTAGTTATCTGATTACATTTACGGTGCAGATTTTCATGCCTCCACATTGGAACATTTTCTCAGTATTTACTCCCTGAGGTCTTCCCATAAACTTTTAGGGCTCTAATCTGTTTTCTGTTCTGCAGATGTCAGATGGTATAGATGACAATCAATAACGGGCCCAGCACCATCCAAATCATTGATATAGATGACAAACAATAACGAACCCTGAAGCACGCCTCTAGTCACAGGCATCCAGTCCGAGAAGCAACCTTCCACCATCACCCTCTGTTTCCTTCCAATTTTCCAATCTTCCAATTGAAGCTAATTTTCTATCCATTCATCTATCTCTCCTTGGATCACATGCGATCTAATCTCAGTGCCTATTTGTGCCCCATATCTTACAAAATCGGTCGCTAAGCATACATCATCTTGTTCCTAATTTCACTCTTCCCTTGCCTGCACGAACACATTAGTAGCTTGATAGATAGGAATCTGTAGCTGCACTTTGGTTCCATCATTCAATATAAGGTATAAATTGGGGAGTTTGACACCCTCTGCAAAACTCTTGATTGATGCACCAGTTGAGTCAACAAACAGAGTGCCAGAGAAGGATTGGACCAAATTACTTTCTCCACCTCTGATCCAAATATACACTTGGATATCAGGACGTCCTATTGACACTGAAACATTGGTGATATCTGGAACATTTATTCCTGAAAATCCGAGAGTCTATCTTGATTGCTTGTCCAGGTAGCCAAGGCAGTGAGCAAATTTTATAATTCTGTGCGCTTGATGGAAGAACTGATGGGACAACATGCACGTGGCCTTTCCTTGCAGCTTGCCCAGCCCTGCGATGTTGAAGTCAGCTATTATCCCTTTCCAATCCTCTGCCACCATTACCTCCGATCAGAAGTGGGAACAAACCCAAGTATGTCCTACTGATGAACTAATCCCACAACTCATGTTACATTACATTTAGCCACCCTAATTTGGCTAAAGTGGTGAAGCCCTTGTTATTTTAGCCAAATGATAACCTCTTTAAGCAATTCCTCCATTGGTGCTTTGCCCGTTTATTTTTTTCTTCACTTTGATTATAGAATTGAGATTAAAAGAGGTTTATTCAAAATATAATGAAGTTTGGAGGAGTTGCAGACAGTGATGAACACCGTCAGAAGATACAGCGTGATATAGATCAGCTGCAAAAATGGGTGGAGAAAAGGTGGAAATGTTCAACACTGGAGGGCACATCTACAAGGAAAGAGGGGGAAAGTCTAATGGAGATGTGCAGGGAAAGGTTTTTACACACAGGGTGTTGGGGCCTGCAACGTATTGCCAGGGGTGGTGGTGGAGGCAGATATAATAGTGGCATTCAAGAGGTTTTTGAAGGCACAAGGAAATTCAAGGAATAGAGGGATATGATTCACATGAAGACAGATGAGATCAGTTCAGCTAGGCAGCGAGCTTGGCACAAACATTGCGGGTCAAAGAATTTTGATTGGATTTTACCTCTGATGTATAGTGCTATGAATGCATTGTCTTTTCACAGAGACCATACAAAATCACCACGACCACCAGGATGACTGAAGCACTGGATAAGGTCACAAGTGTTACCATAATCTACCCCTCTGCCTGGTCCAGTGCATTAGTGTCATTGCTTCAGAAGGTAAGGACACATGCAGAGCTGTTACATCTGTTTGGATGTATTATGGTAGATTTAGTCAGTTAACATCCTGCCCCTTGACTACCACAACCTGCCACGCTGACACTTACTGGCCCATTCCTGGAGACTACCATCTTCCCAGAGTAGTTGGGAAATGTTGATTCCTTAGTCCCTGACTGTTAAGTTTTGACCATCAACTGTAGCAATATTTTTTATCAGCAACAAGCCTTCAAGAAACATTAGGTTGCTAATAACTGCGTCCAAAAGATTCATTTTTAATTATTGAAACCCTCAGGACAATCCGTGAAGCTTTGCAAGTAAAAGCATGAAGCATGACAGCTTTGATGAGGTATATTGTTGCCTTCTGTGGTGGGAACTATGGATAGAGGCGTAGTGTCACAGAGTCATGGAGCACGCAAAAAAGCCCATTGGCCCAACTCGTTCATGCCGACCATTATGGCCCATAGAAGCAATGCCAGTCCTTTAGGATGGCACACCAGCACTCCTAGTAAACCGTGGGAGAGCAGGAGCAGAGCCAGGGGCAAGAGAGAAAGAACAGAGAGGGGGGTTCTGGACTGTACAATATTGACATCAAATCCTGCATTACAGTTGATTCCATTGCATAGAATAAATATAGTTTTTATAATAGGCAGCCAAATACACAGAGCATTTCATTGTGCCTACTGTTCAGCGTTCTTCCCTGGGCTGCCACCACAATCCTCATCTGTCCTCTCTGGTCAAACCTGTGTGTACCTTGCCCTCTAGCTAGCCAAGGCCTGGATTAACCACAATGTTGCACAGTGTGCACATCCCCGGACTGATCTGCTGTCCGACATTCATTCAGTGTCAGTATCTGAGCTGGTGACTGTGAATGGCATCAATGTCGTCGAGCCATACAGTTATACAGTCCCTTCGGCCCACACAGTGCATGCACTTCTTCAACCACCCAAGTTCTCCTCCCCATTATGGTCGCCTTGTGGTTCTTCCACTCTGTTCTAGTTGCATCTCCTGGATGTTTGGAAGGTAAAATGTGCAATTGTAGAATTATGTTGGGAGTTCGAGTCATAGAATGATACTGTGAGGAAACAGAACCTTCGGCCCAACCTGCCCACACCGGCCAACATGTCCCAGCTACACTAGTCCCACCCTCCAACATTTCGTCCAATGGAGTCATAGAGTTAGATACAGGAGTTAGACAGGAGATATGCGTGAGGCGCAGACTAAAAGTCAGAAGACATTGTGTGATGTGGCAATGTGTAGGAAGGAACTGCAGATGCTAGTTTACACTGAAGATAGACATCAATTACCGGAGTAACTGAGTGAGACAGACAGCATCTCTGGAGAGAAGGGTTGGAAGCCACGAGGAAGAAGATGGTGGCGCAGGCAGCATGTCTGAAGAAGTGACTCGACCCGAAACATTGCCCATTCCTTCTCTCCAGAGATGCTGCCACCGAATTACTCCAGCATTCTGTGTGATGAGGCAGGTTGGACGTTGATAATGTATGAAGATATGGGATCTTCCTCCTGCCGCGAGTAATTTCTATTTATTATATTTCAGCTGCTTACAGTTAGCTCGACAGAAAGACTGTCCAGCCTGGCCAAACTAAAGGAATATTATGGGGCAGATATCAGCTGGAATGCTGTCCTGGAGATGAAACTCGCAGCAGGATTCATCCCCAACTTAAGTCCGTTCCGAAGATCTCGGAAAAAAACCCACCTGGTCACGGGGAGTACGTACAAACATCCTACAGACAGTACTGGAGGTCAGGGTCATACCAGGGTCTCTGGCGCTGTAAGGCAGCAACTTCACCGTGCCGCCCCATGGTTCAATGGTTCCTTTAATGCCACGTGTACCAAGGTAGAGTGAAATTGTTTTTTGCATGCAGATCAGTAAGATTATCGCTGTACTTCAAGGGCCTGTCTCACAAGGCGATTTTTTTGGCGACAACAGGTGACTGTCAAAGTCGTAACAGATCGCCAACATTTTCTTTTACCCAACGACAAAGACCATGACAATGCCGAGTCAGGTCGTGATTACACCGTCTTCAGAAACATCGCGAAAATACCCACGCTGTCAATGCTTCTCCGGCATCCGGATTTTCGCTGAAATCACTGACAAGTCGGTAAGTACTTGCTCCACATTGGAACATTTTCTCAGTATTTACTCCCTGAGGTCTTCCCATAAACGTATGGTTTGCGTTTCAAGATGAGGAGGACATGTGCCTGATGGTGGACCTTCTTATCGGTGGAGACCTCCGGTATCACCTGCTCCAGAAGGTCCACTTCAAGGAGGCAACCGTACAATGAACATATTTGAGTTGGCTCTGGCTCTGGCTCTGGATTATCTGCAGGGCAAGCACATCATTCACAGGTTAGTCATTCAGGCTGTGGACAATTATCTTAATTATAAATGAAGTTCAGTTATAACTTTGTTCAGTGCGCTCACCTTTTTAATGTGATGATTTTCACTTTTCATCATTATTATTATCTGTAGTCAATTCAATCAGTGATGGAAATGGCGGTTACGGAGGGGGACGGCGCCCCCCTAGTTTTCAATTTAAATTCAAAAACATGAAGTGAAGGAAAACCGTTGCACGTTCCGCGCGCCAACCGTCAACAACAGCCGGCGGCGGCTGCTGCCCGAGTCGCGCACGCGCACATCCCGCCGGCGGCGGCTGCCCGAGTCGCGCACGCGCACATCCCGCCGGCGGCGGCTGCCCGAGCCGCGCATGCGCACATCCCGCCGGCGGCGGCTGCCCGAGACGCGCACGCGCACATCCCGCCGGCGGCGGCTGCCCGAGCCGCGCACGCGCATATCCCGCCGCGGGGGCTGTCTGAGGCGCGCATGCGCAAGACCCGCCTGCAATTTGCGCCAGCGCGCCTGCGCATGACACCGAGACACCCATATCACGCAGGTTCGGGTGGGCTGTGGATTGAAGAATGTCTTTTATGTTTGTTCTCGCTTCACCCAGAGTGAGCGAAGTCTCATTTTTCACGGGGAATAATCATCGGGAAATGCATTATATTGAATTGTGGGTGTGTGTTTGTTTAAACAATCCGGACTGTACTTCACTAACAATCATTAACGGCTTGAATGGTCGCTGGCGGACGGCGGGCCTTTCACTGAAGATGCCGGTACAGGGAGGGGCAGGCGGGTTGTGTGCATCACGTCTTGTAATCAGTGGTGAACACTCGGTACAGTTAGCATATGCTGGCATCCCCTTCACTAACCGATAGCACCTGGTTAAAGAAAGCAGCGATGGGTTTGTTTTGTGGGCAGGGCAGGGCAGGGCAGGGAGGTGCTGCCGGGTGCTTGCCCCAGACTGAAATTACCTGCAACTGGTTGCAGTAAACCTGTGTCTACGAGTTGGATAAAGAGCTTATTGTCTGGAACATCGACGGAGAAAGCGCACGCACAAAGAAGTATCGACTTGCAATTATTCTCTGTAACATGTTGTGCGCTTTGTGTGTGTGGAGTTTGCTATTTGCGCCCTTTGATAGTAAACAAAACTTGAAATCTTGCAGGTTAAACGCAGGGATATTGATACAATTGTCTTTGCTGCCACACACTGCGTTACATGTCTATGTTCCTCTATCTGGGGGATATTTGAAGCTGAATAACATTATTCTTAATTTAAGCATCATGTTTCTTACGCAAACTCCAGGCCACACCTATTGCATCAGTTTTGTAGAATAATCTGATGGGGACTCTGCTACACCTCAGCTGTTGAAGTTATCTCCTGTTATTACTCGACTACATTCAAGATTCAAGATAGCTTTATTGTCATCCAAATTGGACGAAATTCAGTCACCCACAGTCCAACAACAAAAGCATCAAAATAGGCATAAAAATTACACAACCCCCAAAACACACAAAAGAAACATCCATCAAGAAAACATCCATCACAGTGAGTCTCCTCCAGTCCTCTCCTCACTGTGATGGAAGGCCACAATGTATTTTCCCTTCTCCTGCTGTCCTCTCCCGCGGTCAGGTTGTTGTGGTTGCAGGCCGCAACTGTCAGCAGTCTCTTGTGTTCCTGTGTGTTGGAATTGCTGTATCTGGAAATGATGTAACTTGTTAGGATACTTTCTATAGTGCATCAGTAGACGATTGTCAGTGTTCAGTTCCTAAATCTCTTTAAACTTCTCTGAAAATAGAGGTACTGGCACGCCTTCTCTGTGATTACATCTATTTACTGGGCCCAGGACAGTTCATCTGAGATGTTTACAAGCGTAGCCGTTGGTGTTCTTCGTGCTCCTCCCCCACTGTAAACTGTATCCAGTCCACGTGCTTAGCCTCTTGGTGCAGCCGAGGCCCAGCGGCCCACTCTCCCTTCGAGGCACTGCACTCCCTCCCACAGCTGGTCTGCTTACCGGCCCTCTAGGTGAGTTCCCGTGGGTAATGGCTGGCTAAAGGGACTGACTACTTCCTGCTGATTAAAGCTGGAATGGGTTCAAATCCTTTCCATGGCAGTTCTATCTACCATCTGTGGCACCTGGTGATGGATAGGATGGAAGGAGGGGATGGGTAAGAAGAGGGGATGGGAATGTGAACTTCCAGTGATGTCTTCTGTCGACTGTTTTCCATGGACCTCTGGACGACTTACAAATTGAACGTTGCTGTGATGCCTTTATTTATGTCAGTAGACTGCCGGGCTAACTGTTGCGAACAGTTCAAGTTGTCTGAAGAAGGTGACTAATTCAGTGGTGCCAAATCTCATTGCCAGCGGGAATAGGCACTATCGACCAGAGTAAGACAAATGTAAGTGACGCAGAGGAGCGGAGGGGGAGGTTTATGGTGCAGGGCCAAAGACCACTACAAAAAATGATATGCCTAACAATTATTTTAGTCGAGTAAGTAATAACTCTATCAAATAATATTTTTATAATTAAAATATTAAATTATAGGAATGCCTTGTATATTCTGTACACATTGGTGCAGTTCTTTGTAATTACAAACAAATAACTTATAATTAAAATTAAATGCCAGGTAACAGCAGAAGTATTGTTGATAATTAACACTTAATTATTGGGTTATTGCTTTATAATTACATCTCTACTTAAAGAAGGTTAAACGGTCATTAGAAAGTTCTAAAGGTACAGTTAAAATGAAATTATTTTGATGCACACTGATCAAGATATAACTGATCTAGACTTCCAGTGTGGACTCCTAATTATCAGCAAGACTAAGTGCAGGCTTGGCGATCGTTTCGCTGAACACCTCCGCTCAGTCCGCTTAAACCTACCTGATCTCCCAGTTGCTAAACACTTTAACTCCCCCTCCCATTCCCGCACTGACCTTTCTGTCCTGAGCCTCCTCCATTGTCAGAGTGAGGCCCAGTGCAAATTGGAGGAACAGCACCTCATTTTTTGCTTGGGCAGTTTACACCCCAGGAGTAAGATTATTGAAGATAGACACAAAATGTTGCAGTAACTCAGCGGGACAGGCAGCATCTCTGGAGAGAAGCAATGGGCTCAAACGACCCGGCTTCGGGTCGAGACCCTTCTTCAGACTGATCTATGGTATAGATCTATGAATATTGATTTCTCTAACTTCAAGTAACCCTTGTTTTCCCTCTCTCTCCATTCTCAGTTCTTCAACCAGTCTGACTGTTCCCCGATTACATTTTATCACTGCTTGCTTTGTTGTCACCTTCTCCTAGCTAACAATGATCTATTATACATTTTCCTTGAGCTTCATCTCTTGTGATCTCTTATACTTCCTTATCTCTGTGTCTCCCTCTTCCCTGACTCAGTTTGAAAAAGGGTCTTGACCCAAAACGTCACCCATTCCTTCAATCCAGAGATGCTGCTTGTCCCGCTGAGTTACTCCAGCATTTTGTGTCTATCTTCGGTGTAAACTAGCATCTGCAGTTGCTTCCTACACATTATGATCTAGAAAGGATCTCTTTCCAAAATGTTTCTTTAAAATTCAATAATTCAATTCGAGGATGTAACTAGTAGAGTGGATAACGGAGAACCAGTGGATGTGTTATATCTGGACTTCCAGAAGACTTTCGACAAGGTCCCACATAAGAGATTAGTATGCAAACTTAAAGCACACGGTATTGGGAGTTCAGTATTGATGTGGATAGAGAACTGGCTGGCAGACAGGAAGCAAAGAGTAGGAATAAACGGGTCCTTTTCAGAATGGCAGGCAGTGACTAGTGGGGTACCGCAAGGCTCAGTGCTGGGACCCCAGCTATTTACAATATATATTAATGATTTGGACGAGGGAATTCAATGCAACATCTCCAAGTTTGCAGATGACACGAAGCTGGGGGGCAGTGTTAGCTGTGAGGAGGATGCTGTGAGGAGGATGCTAGGAGGCTGCAACGTGACTTGGGTAGGTTAGGTGAGTGGGCAAATGCATGGCAGATGCAGTATAATGTGGATAAATGTGAGGTTATCCACTTTGGTGGCCAGAACAGGAAAGCAGACTATTATCTGAATGGTGGCCGATTAGGAGAAGGGGAGATGCAACGAGACCTGGGTGTCGTGGTACACCAGTCATTGAAAGTAGGCATGCAGGTGCAGCAGGCAGTGAAGAAAGCGAATGGTATGTTGGCATTCATAGCGAGGGGATTTGAGTATAGGAGCAGGGAGGTTCTGCTGCAGTTGTACAGGGCATTGGTGAGACCACACCTGGAATATTGCATACAGTTTTGGTCTCCTAATCTGAGGAAAGACATTCTTGCCATAGAGGGAGTATAGAGAAGGTTCACCAGATTGATTCCTGGGATGGCAGGACTTTCATATGAAGAAAGACTGGATAGACTCGGCTTGTACTCGCTGGAATTTAGAAGATTGAGGGGGGATCTTATAGAAACTTACAAAATTCTTAAGGGGTTGGACAGGCTAGATGCAGGAAGATTGTTCCCGATGTTGGGGAAGTCCAGAACAAGGGGTCACAGTTTAAGGATAAGGGGGAAGTGCATTCTCATCCAGGTTGTTAATATAAGTAACAAACACCAGGGGACCTAGCACTGATCCATGTGGCACACTGCGTCCAACAGAGAAAGAGATAATGTTTCAGTTGACTACCCTTTGGGGTCTTCAGGAAAGGGCTGGAGATTGGGGAAGCGTGGAAAGACAGGGGCTTTGGGTAATTTATGGGCATGGAATGTTGACAGCAGATTAGGAGAGAGCAACAGAATTTGAGCTAGGGGAGCCATTAACAATAGATAGACACAAAGAGCTGGAGTAACTCAGAGGGCCAGACAGCATCTCTGGAGAAAAGGAATAGGTGACGTTTCGGGTTGAGACCCTTCTTCAGACTGAGAGTCAGGGGAAAGGGAAACGAGAGATATAGACAGTGATATAGAGAGATATAAAACAAATGAATGAAAGATATGAAAAAAAGTAAAGATGATAACGGAAACAGGCCATTGTTAGCTCTGGGCTAGGCGAAAATGAGTTACAGACAATGAGACTCAACAAGACCAGTTAGAAGCTGGTACAGTGACGGGTGGGGGATGGACGGAGAGAGGGGATGCAAGGGTTATTTGAAGTTAAGGAAATCAATATTCAAGACAACTGGGTTGTAAGCTGTCCAAGTGAAATATGAAGTGCTGTTCCTCCAATTTGTGTTTGGCGTCACTTTGACAATGGAGGAGGCCCAAGCCAGAAAGGTCAGTGTGGGAATAGGAAGGGGAATTAAAGTGTTTGGCAACTGGGAGATCAGGTAGGTCCAGGCAGACTGAGCGGAGGTGTTCAGTGAAATAATCGCCCAGTCTACGTTTGGTCTCATCATTAACAATATCAGATAACATGGAGAGCTAGGAGGGTTGGTTTTGTGGTCAGAAGTGCAGCGGAAATCATATTAAAGGGAGCAGTAGGAGTGTGGAGAGGGCAATAGGGGAGTTAAGAAAGAACCTGGGCAGAGATGTGTTCAAGGGAAAAGGCTGGGACTGGAAGTGTGGAATTCATTGGATATTTTCTGGTAAACTCCAGTGATCCAGTGCACCCCCTACAGGCAAGTATCTCCATCCTTGGATACAGTGACACAAACTGCATGCTGTATGTAACTATGAGGACACGTGCCTTGTACAATTGCAGTAACACTGCCTCCACATCACACTCTATTCACTTGAATTAAGGGGCAATGCACCAAACCTTCCAAATTCATGATTAGAATTTTGAGATAGGAAGTAGAATTAGATGTTGGTTTAAACTGTGATCCTAATAGGAAATTATTCATTGTTTGATTTAAGTCAACACACTCTGCAACTAGCTTGAAAACATTTGATAGGAATGGCAGCATCAATGTCATTGCATAAATGTAAAATGTGGGAGTTGGCTGTCGACAATCCAGTGGCTTCTCCAGCAACCACACATCTGCAGTGTGTCTGAATTTTGAGAGACTGGCTCAGCCCTGTTAATCTGGCGACATGTGAACATTCCAGAGCATCAAAGAGGGGGAGTATGGAGCTATTAGAACTGCTGTAACACTGAAGGTTTTATCAGTTTAGTTTATTGTCACGTGTACCGAGTGAAAAGCTTTTGTTGCGTGCTATCCAGTCAGCAGAAAGACATTACATAATTACAATTGAGCCATTCACAGTATACAGATACATGATAAGGGAATACCTGAGAGGAGTTTAAGAAGATCATAGTTAAAGTAAGAAATGTTGCAATAGGGATAGAGATTTAAGAGTGAGGAGCGATGGTACTATGTGATTGTAGATCTGCTTCTGTGGTTAGCACACAAATGGTCACCTGGGTTGGGCGCCATCTTGGGAGCAGGTACATCTTCAGTTTGAGGCAGAAATTTGGAATTGGGCAGTGGTCAAGTGCTGAGGAGGATGTGCCTGAATCTGGCACATACAAGGACAAAGAGTGTGACCATATCGGAGCCTCGGACACCAAGACACCTCACACGCCCTACGTCTCTACAATGATTTCTGTTTTCCAGGCCCCCACTCACTGATCTTTACTATGGATGTTCAGTCACTCTACACATCCATCCCCCACCAGGAAGGTCTTAAAGCCCTCCGTTTCTTCCTCGACCGCAGAACCAGCCAATTTCCCTCTACCTACACTCTCCTCCACCTAGCAGAGCTGGTCTTCACGCTTAACAACTTCTCCTTTGACTCCTCCCACTTCCTTCAAATCTAAGGGGTAGCTATGGGCACTCGCATGGGCCTCAGCTATGCCTGCCTCTTTTTAGGGTACGTCGAACAATCCCTATCCCAGGTATACACTGGCTCTATCCCCGAACTCTACCTCCGCTACATTGACGACTGCAACGGTGCTGCCTCCTGCACCCATGCAGAACTCACTGACTGTTAACTTTACAACTAATTTCCATCCTGCACTCAAACTCACTTGGACCATCTCTGACATCTCCCTACCGTTTCCTGATCTCACCGTCTCCATCACAGGAGACACAGACTATTACAATGTCTGTGCTGAGTGTAATGCCAAGACCGGGGAGGCATAGTGGCCTAGGGGTGGAGTTGCAGCATTACAGCGCCAGAGACCCGGGATCCATCCCGACCAACGTACTGCCTGTATGGTGTTTGTATGACCTGCGTGGGTTTTCTCCAAGATCTTTGGTTTCCTCCCACACTTCCTCCGACAAAGACGAACATGTTTGTAGGTTAATTGGCTTGGTATAAATGTAAATTGTCCCTAGTGTGTGTGGGGTAGTGTTAATGTGCAGGGATGGCTGGTCAGTTCAGACTCGGTGGGCCTGAGGGCCTGTTTTTGCACTGTATCTCTAAAGTAAACTAAACTAAAAGCAACTCATCTGCCTGCACATAATCCATATCAATTCATTCCCTATATATCCATATCTCTTAAATGTCAATATCATATCTGCCCCAAAGACCACCCTGCAGTGCATTTCAGGCACACACCACCCTCTATGCAAAAAACAGCTTGCATCACACATCTCCTTTAAACTTTATCCAACTCAACTTCAAGCTATGCCCTCTAATAGTTGAGATTTTCATCCTGACTGTCTATCCCATCTATCCCACTCGTATTGTTTATATCCATCAGGTCCCCCCGCAACCTCTGGCATTCCAAAGAAAACAACCCAAGTCTGTTCAATCATTCCCTTTAGCTGATACACCCTGGAGAGCCTTGGATATTAGCCCACAAACCCTTCCACTACTGAACCACTAGCCACAGGCAAGGTGGAAAGGGAGGGGGAGTGAAGAAATTAGTTTGAGTCCAGGTGGGGTACAGGAGAGAGGGGAAAAAGGGGAGTGGGGTGGAGAAGGAGGATGTTTGTGTTGGTTAGTTACCTAAAATTGGAGAGTTCAATGTTCATGCCATTGGTTTGTCAGCTACCTAAACATAATATGTGGTACTCTTCCTCTGGTTTGTGTGTGGCCTCACCCTGGTAGTGGAGGAGGTCTGGGACAGAAAGGTCAGTGTGGAAATGGGAGGAAGAGTTAAGAAGGTTAGCAACCAGGAGATCCACTAGGCCTTGGCAGACAGACAAATGTGCAGCAAAACAATCGCTGAGTCTAAGCTTGGTCTCACTGACGTGGAAGAGGCCACACTGGGAACATTGTGGGGAGGTTAGATGAAGTGTACGTGATCTTCGATCTCACCTGGAAGGACTGCTGTGGTCCCTGGATGGATGAGAGCATTGAAGTTTAAGGAAAGGTTGCAGGGGAAAGTACCTGGTGAAGGGCTGATTTTGGTGGGAAGAGATGAGTGAACCAAAGAGTTGTGGAGAAAGCAGTCTCTGTACAAGATGGAAAGGGGTGGGGTTAGGAAGATGTGACTGGTGACACGTTGGAGGTGGCGGAAGTGTCCGGGAAAGATGTGTAGGATGCTGTGGCTGGGGGGGTGAAAGGTGAGGACCAGGGTAACTCTATCCTTGTTCAGTCTGTGGGGAGTCTGGGGCGAGAGCAGAACTAATGGACACACAGGAGACACAGGTGAGGAATCCATCTATGATAGCTGGGGGAAACCACGTTTACTAAAGAAAGAGATGGGATGGAATGGAGAGCCTCGCCTTTTCAGCAGATGTGCTAGAGATGGAGAAATTTGAGAGTAGTGGATAGTGTTTGTGCAAGAGGCAGGATGGGAGGTGGTGTAGTCCAGTTAGCTTTGGGATTCCAGTTAGCTGTGGGTTTGCTCTTCACAAACCAGAGGAAAAGTACCACATATTATGCTTGGGTAGCTTACAAACCAATGGTATGAACGTCAGCTGATAGTCTGTTACCTATGATGGAGACAGATAGATCACGAAAGGGAGTAAATCCCTATTAGGTACAGTCACCATGGTCTTGTCATCGGCAGGTCATTGTAAATTTCCCCGGTGCGGGACGAATAAAGGAATATATTATGTCTCACTAACTCAGAACGGGTTTTTCGAGGAGGTGATGAAGGTGAACAATTGGGGCAGTGCGGTGGATATTGTCTACATGGATTTTAGTAAGGGATTTGTGATAAAGTCCCGCATGGTAGGCTGATCCAGAAGATTAAAATACAAGGGATTCATGGTGATTTGATCGTATGGATCCAGAACTAGCTTATTGATAGGAAACAGATAGTCGTGGTAGAAGGGGATTATTCTGGTTGCTGGCCTCTTCCACGGTGTAGAAATGACTTGCAAAGTTGGAGTTATGTTGTCCGACTTATTAAATGGTACAATTATGCCATTATATAAACACCTCATGCTCCATGCAGTTGCTGGTTATTTGTTGCAGTAGTCCACATCACTGTGCAAGTGAGGTGGAAGTTGTAGCGTTAAGGCTGGGCCACACTGCAGCAAAACCAGTTTCCCGACCACAGCAGTTATTTCTGCAGAATCATGGAGCAGGGATGGGAACATGATGCAAGTGATGTTTGTCAATTGTAGACATGACTGATCGGTATCTCTGTAGATGGAGAATGATGGTTTTGTTGTGATATTACCTGCCTGAACGACCGCCCCTGACAGTTTGTTCCATACACTTACCAGTATTTGTGTAAACAAGTTGCCCCTCAGGATCCTATTAAATCTTTCCCCCCTCACCTTAAACCTTTGACCTCTGGTTCCTGATTCTCCTACTCTGGGTAAAAGACTCTGTACATTCACCCTATCTTTTCCTCTTATGACCTTGTACACCTCCGTGAGATCAGCCCTCATCCTCCTGCACTCCAGGGAATAAAGTCCTGGCCTGTAACATGCAGCTGTACCTTTCTTGTCAGTGGGCTTGGGTTTCCAGCACTAAATATGCTAGAACCACAGCTCACCTCATTAATCATAGGTAACAGGTTTCCCCAGGGGAAACAGTTATACATCAAACTGTGTCAACACAGTCCATTCAGGATTAAAGCTACCCCTTGGGTTTAGCTTAGTTTAGAGACACAGCATTGCTCACCAAGTCCACGCCATCTATCGACCACCCGCTCCCACTGGTTCTATGTAGAAACAAAAAACTTCAGATGCAGGTTTACCAAGGAAAGATACAAAGTGCTAGAGTAACTCAGTGGGTCAGGCAACATCTGTAGAGAACATGGATAGGTGAATGCTTTGGGTTGGGCCCCTTCTTCGGACCCTTCTGCACTCTGAAGAAGAGTCCTGACCCAAAACGACACGATCTATGTTCTCCATGAATGTTGCCTAACCCACTGAGTTACTCCAGCATTTTGTATCTTTCCCACTAGTTCTATGTTATCCCACTTTTGCATCCACTCCCTACACACTTGTGACAATTTATAAAGGTCAATTAACCTACAAACCTGCACATCTTTGGGATGTGGGTGGAAAGTGGAACACCCGGAGGAAACCAATCCGGGCATAGGGAGAATGTGCAAACTCCGCATAGCACTCAAGGTCAGGATTGAACCGGGGGCACTGGCAAAGTGAAGCAGCAACCCTACCAGCTGTGCCAACAGCTGAGCTGCTGTGCAACTGTTGCTGTGTATTGACTGATACACTGTCAATGACTCCTTTCACCAGCCGCATGGATAAGATTATATGCTAGTGCTTCCCTTCCTCTGTCCTAATTCACCCCAACACCCTTCATCTGAATTATTTACGCTGTGTTTACTTTCTGAAGTAACCCCATTTAACATGAAAACTGGAGATCTGAAGTGGGTCAGACATGATTTCGTCCCATTTCTGAAAATGAGCTGGATTGTTGGGAAGGCTGAGGGAAATAAAGAGGGAAACATAAAGAATAGTGAAAGGCTTGGATAGAGTGGATGTGGAGAGGATGTTTCCAGTAGCTCGAGAGTATAGGACTAGAGGTGCATAGGCTCAGAATTAAAGGACGTTCTTTTAGGAAGGCGATGAGGAGGAATTTCTTTAGTCGGATGGTGGTGAATCTGTGGAATTCTTTGGCACAAAAGGCTGTGGAGGCCAAATCAGTGGATATTTTTAAGGCAGAGATAGATTTTTAAGACAGAAGAACCTGTACTTCTTGATTAGTACAGGTGTCAGAGGTTATAGGGAGAAGGCAGGAGAATGGGGTTAGGAGGGAGAGATAGATCAGCCATGATTGAATGGCGGAGTAGACTTGATGGGCCGAATGGCCTAATTCTGCTCCAATCACTTATGACCTTATCACCTTCAATGATAGGCCGTAAAGACTTATAGGGGATAACAAGGGCAATTAGGTGGGAGCTGAGATATTGGGATATTTTTAGCACTTTCCTTTAAGTTTAACCCCAAAGAAAAGCAATATTACAAGTGTCTTCAACACCCTCCTCATCGTGTCCAGTAATTATCCCTCAATCAACATTCATTAATACATATTTTTTAGTTAAAAATGCATTGCTGTTTGTGAGACTTTGTTTAAATTTGATACCATGCATCCTCGGTTACACGGTCACTACACATCTGAATGTATTTCATGAGTTATAAATTGCTTTCAGATGAATATAGGTTATGCAGTTGCAATTCCAGACCTGTGAATCTAGGAATCAGTAACACTGCCAACAATCGGGTGAAAAAAGTTGAGCAAGCAACAATGGCCATAATTTCAAGTACAACTTTAAGTACAACTCTGCAAGTGTGTCACAGAATCACAAAATGTTTAGGAAGGGTAATTTAAAAATAAAGTAGCATGCTCAAAGAGCACAAGATGACAGAAGTGTAAGGGCAGGCATGTTTTATTATGTTGGCTCAGGAAATTGCTTCCAGAAACTGCTGTACGAAATCCATCTCAGAAGAAATAGGGATCTGGGTATCAGGTCCCGACTCACTTGGTGAGCTGGTTTTGAGGCTGCCCGAGCAGTTGACAAACAGAGGTTGCAAATTACATTCTGTTCTCAGCAGTGCATTTTAATAGAAGCTAGATTTGCTTGCAGCGTTTAATGTCGAAAGAGCAAAATAATGAATTGTGATATCTCACTATGATTTTCAAATATTTGTATTTCCTCTCATCTGAAGACCCAATATGAACAGCAAAGTCTGGACAAAGTGGAAACGGAATTTGTTATATTTAACAGATTAAAGATCGCTTCAGAGAACAATGTGGTAAATCAATGTTTATATTGATTAATTGATTAATACCATCTACAATGTAATCAATTCTTCAAAATTAAATTTTAACATATTGGCTGGGTGCCAGTAAGGTGGATTTTGTTTTAGTTTATAAAAACTCTGGTTTTCTGTTGACTGTTTTGCTGCACTCAAAAATACTGTTTTCCGCATGATGGTGAATCATTTGTCTCACTCATCAAGACTCTTGTGCTTTCTGGCAAAATCCTTATGAGTCTTTTCTGTATCCTTCTTACTGTTGCAGTCTCACCAATGTCTTGTACAGCTTTAACGAGATGTCTATACTCAATGTCCCATCTGATGAAGGCAAATGTGACATATGGCTTCTTCACCACTCTTCCTATCTGTATCACCACTTTCATGGAATTATGTACTTGTACCATCGAGGTATCCTTGTTCTCTAACACTCCCCAGGCCCCCTGCTGTTTATTGTATACTAGACCAAGTGGACCCGTTGGGCCCATTCCTCGTAGAGGGGGGACAGGGAAGGAGAGAGGGTGTGATTGAGTGAGCCCTGGACCCAAAGCCTCTCCTGTATTGTAGCACCCTCAACCCCCCAACTCAATCCCCCTTATCCCCCCCTCCTCCCCCTACTGACCCACTCCATCCCCCCTACCCACCCCCACTTGCCCCTCCCCTGCCCCCACCACCACCACTTTCCCCTCTCCTACCCCCATTCCCCCCGGCCCTACCTCCACCCCCATTACCCCCCCACACCTATTCCCCCCTCCCCCCCACAGAAAGACAATACATGATTACAATCGAACCATTCACAGTGTACAGATACTGTACTGTTAATTGGCTGGGTAAATGTAAAAATTGTCCCTAGTGGGTGTAGGATAGTGTTAATGTACGGGGATCGCTGGGCGGCACGGACTTGGTGGGCCGAAAAGGCCTGTTTCCGGCTGTATATATATGATATGATATGATATGATGATAAGGGAATATAGACACAAAATGATGGAGTGACTCAGCGGGTTTTGTGTCTCAGCATTTTGTGTCCATCTTCGGTATAAACCAGCATCTGCAGTTCCTTCCAACACATGATAAGAGAATAACGTTTAGTGCAAGATAAAGCCAGTAAAGTCCAATTAAAGATAGTCCGAGGGTCAATAGAGGTAGATGTTAGTTCAGGACTGCCATTCCTTATGCTTCTTTCCCAGTTGATCTAGACCTTGCAGTAACCCCTGCTGAAGACAACCTTCTTCACTGTCCACCACATAACCAATCTTGGGTCAATTGTAGCTCCTAGCAGAGTGTTCCCAGCAGCTTCACTCCACCTCTTCTTTCCCTGGAACCCATTCCCACTCACTAGCGACTATCACTTGGTCCGTGTTTTTGCTGCCACCTATACAGTAAACATAGAAACATAGGAAATGGGTGCAGGAGTAGGCCATTCGGCCCTTTGAGTCAGCACCGCCATTCAATATGATCATGGCTGATCATCCAAAATCAGTATCCCGTTTCTGCTTTTTCCCCATATCCCTTGATTCCTTTAGCCCTAAAGAGCTAAATCTAACTCTCTCTTCAAAACATCCAGTGAAGTAGGGGCATATTACAGCAACGGTGAACAGTACAGTACAGGAACAGGCCTTTTGGCCCACGATGTCTGTGCTGAACATGAAGCGTGCTTCAGCTAATTCTTTCTGCTTGCATGTGATCTGTATCCCTCCATTCCCTGCTTATCCATGTGCCCATCTAAACGCCGTTTAAACACCACTGCCCTGGCAGTCCATTCCTGCTACCCAACACACTCTGTGTGAAACAAAAACTTACCCCACAGGTCTATGTTAATCTTTCTCCCTCTGATGATTCAATTCAGTAGTTTGAAACCTTTCAACCTGAATGTCATTTGAAAGTATTTGTCCAGAACATGCTGCCAGCAGCAGTATCTCAACACTGGCCCAATGGTGAGTATTGACTTAGCTTTTCCTCTACGCTATTGTGAACTTGCTCTTTCAAGTTGATCTTGAATGGCAATGCCTTCTATAGTGGCATGGCGTTGCTGATCAGAAAGCTATTCCATGGAGGGAGCGGAAAGAAGGGGTCAGAATAAGGCCATCCCCCAAACAACTGAAATAACTGCAGCCTAAAATCTGTTTTCTCACAGAGGGACTAATTCCTTTAATTCTGTGGGCGGCAGTAGAGTTTCTGCCTTACAGCGCCCGAGACCCGGGTTCGATCCTGGCTAAGTGGGCTGACTGTATGGAATTGTACATTCCCCCCGTGACCTGCGTGGTTTTTCTCTGAGAACTTCGCCTTCCTCCCACTGTCCAAAGACGTACAGGTTTGTAGGTTAATTGGCTTGGTATAAATGTAGAAATTGTCTCTAGTGCAGGATGCGGTTAATGTGCGGGGATCGCTGGTCGATGTGGACTTGGTGGACCGAAGGACCTGTTTCTGCACTGTGTCTCTAAACTAAACTAAGCTAAACTAAATGTTTAAATTTTGCGATTAGTAAACGCACTGATTATAATTCTGGATACCCACTACTGAACACATTGAGGAGTATTTTCACTTGAAATGTTGTATTTAAACATTGTGCTGGCTCATGGAAGCAGTATAAAGCAATATACTTGAAATAGCAACCTAAGGGGAAAAAGGATTCACAAAATAATTTTACACATCATTTTCTCTTTGGTGCCAATCTCACCCTCTTAAGATTTTTGTCAGATTGCTGCCATTGAGGTCATGTTCAAAATGCCTAGAAATGAATTTCCAGCTCATTGTGCCTAATGCATGCGATAATTGTATCATTACAAGGTGCTGCAGCCAGCAAAATTCATTCCTAACTAGAAATGAATATCTAGGCAATAATATTTGCCGTTTATGCACAGGAAAAACCTCCCATTCAATTATTTTAATGTAATAAAAATTAAACCTTTTAGTCTTGAAGAATTATTTCAATCAGAGTGCGTTAGGCCAATTATCTCGTTGATTCTTTTCATTCTGTGCTTCATCTCATTGTCATCGTTGATGTATGCAAATACAGGAGATGATCACACAGGCTTCAGTTACTTTCATTGGAAGCACGCTGATTTGGAGGCAGTTGGGTATTGTAGTTGGGTCTGTGCAACATGACAAGCAGCGTAACTGCCCAATGTGTTGTTAACAATATTAATGGATTGCTGCTGCAGCCAGTGTACATATCAGTGCAGTGGAAGGATCAGATTCCCAATCAAGTTCTAGTAATTACTTACGTGCCACAGAAGTTCGGCTCACTGGTCTAAAGCCCCCAGGCTATTCCACGCAACCCTTCTTAAATAGAGGCACAACAATATACCCCCTACAGTCATCCCGCACCTCAAATGTGTCCAATGATGATTCATACATCTCCATCAGGACATAGAAACATAGAAAAATAGATGCAGGAATAGGCCATTCGGCCCTTCGAGCCAGCACCGCCATTCAATATGACCATGGCTGATCATCCAAAATCAATACCCCGTTCCTGCTTTTTAGGCCAAAATTTAATTAATTAATCCCATCATTCTGCATACGGTCTACATCCCTCCATTCCCTCCCTGTTCATAAATGCCTCTTAAACATTGGTTGGAAGGAACTGCAGATGCTGGTTTAAACCAAAGATAGATGCAAAATGCTGGAGTAACTCAACAGGACAGGCAGCATCTCTGGAGAGAAGGGATGGGTGACATTTCGCGTCAGACCCAGTCTGAAGAGGGTCTCAACCCGAAACGTCACCCATTTCGTCTCTCCAGAGATGTTGCCTGTTCCGCTGAGTGTCTATCTGCTTCCACCATCTCTCACGGGGTCTTGTTCTCGCCACCCACCACTCTCTGTGTCAAAGAAACATGCTTCGCAAACCTCCTTTAAACTTTCCCCCACTCATCTTAAGCTTGTGCCCTCAAGTATTTAACATTTCCACCATGGGAAAAGAGGTTCTGACAGTCTACCCAATCTATGCCTCTCATAATTTTATATATTTCTATCAGGTCTCCCCTCGGCCTTGGAAGCTCCTGAGAAAACGATCCAAATTTGTACAATGCTTCCTTATAATTCATATCCTCTAACACTGGCGGCATCTCAGTAAACCTCTTCTTCACCCTCTCCAAGGCCCCTACATCCTTACTGTGGGATCTTTTTGAAAATCAGCCACCTATGAGAGAGTCCCCTATACACTGCATCCATGCCTGTGACATGTGGATCTGAGTAAGATCTACCTGGTGACTATCACTTTCCTTCTGCTCCTGTTCTTCTGCCTCCTCATCCTCACGGCACTCAGGCTTAGGGTTGTCAACTGTCCTCTATTAGCCGGGACATCCCGTATTTTGGGCTGAATTGGGTTGCCCCGTACAGGACAGCCCTTGTCCCGTATTTGAGTGCTTCCAGCAGTGTTCAGGGTTGGACCGCCAGGCGCTTGTGGGTTTGCATTCTCCGGGTTAGTTTCCCCTCTCCCTCCTCTCCCTTGGGAGTGTTTTTAATTTCCACTTTTTAATTATTAAATCTTTTTGGCGTCTCTCAACCGCCCACCCCTCCCCCACCGCCCCTGTTCGGTCGGAGGCTCGGAGGCGGAGCACTCACAAATTCCCTGTGCACCGACGCTCATTAAATCTCCCGAGTGCCAGCCCTCTCCCGCAGGAGCCAACACCTGGCGAATTGTCACAGCAGGTAGCAGCTCTGATATTTTATCAACCGGCTCATCAGATCTGCCACCGTTTGATGTTCATCTCACCTCCTGCAAGATTCCTCACAAGTCCCTCCCTCGTCACTTCCTCCCACTGAAAGGCTAACAAGGTTCTTTTATCTCCCTGCAAAATCTTGCTGGATGCCAGCCTCTTCTTCGGTCCTGATTGCTGAAGCTTCTTCTGTATATGCAGACCTAGCCCATGTGCGCCCTGGATTAAAGTCCACACGCACCACACAGTGGTCCGGGCACGGCACCAGCCGCATTGAGGCCGCTGAGACATGGGAGACAAACGCACCGGAGATGCACATACGATCAATGCGGGAACCACCTCCCTCAGACCTCCGCGAGAAAGCAATTGAATCGGGGTGGAGGTTCCGCCATGCATCCACTAGCTCAAAGGAATCAATCAAGCCTCTCAGTTTCTTTGCTACAGCAGGGGCACACTGAGTACCAGAACAATCTCGCACCTCAAGTGTGCAGTTGAAATCCCCCCCCCTCAGGAAGAGCCACTCTCCGCCATCAATAGTGCTCAACAGAGCAGGCACCTCCTGAAGTAGGCAAGCCTGCATCGTGCCGGTACACGTTAATAAAATGCAACGGCATGCCATCCAGGCTCACGGCCAGATAGAGCAAACGACCTGGCACAACTTCCTGCACCTTCAGGATCTCTGGCTGAAAAGTCGGGGCCAACAGAAAAGCCACCCCACTCAAATTTGTGCTGAGGTGGTTCATGTAAATCCCCCCTTCCCACTCCAGTCGCCAGGTGGGTTCGTCACTGACAATAGTATGCGTCTCTTGCAGAAAACACACTGCATATTTCCCGTCTCCAGTGCTGAAATCTACGAAAGCTCGCTCTACTACCATTTAAATTTAATGTGGCTACTGTGAATGTGCAAACACTCTAGAGATGTTTCCTCGTGGACTCAGAAACTTCCTCGTGGACTCAGAAACTTTCCCCCTGAGGAACTTCAAGAATTCCCCAAACTGATGCCTCTCAGGCTCAGGAAAATCACTATCCTTGCTGCCAAGGATACTATCAAGAGTCTTAATAGTTCCCGACAGATCTGCCCACCGCCTCCACGCCGCAATTTTAGTCCTGGCACACCTGTTTGTTTTTAGAAAGTCCGGAATCTCACAGATAATGGCTGCTCTAGACACAGCCCTGGAGTCCGGACGTTCTGCCAACCCACTCGCACCTGGAGCAGCAGCCTCCTCTGCACTACGCTCAAGGCCAATGCCAGAGTTTGAGCGACTACAGCTTGCTGAAAGCTCACTCACCCCACTGCACAGGCCGACCCCATCACACTCCCCCTCCTCCGTCCGGCATGACATCACCCCCAGAATCAATGCCGAGGGAGGGTCCCGATACCTCTGACAGCAACAAGCTGTCCGGTGAAAGGCCAGGCTCCTGCACTCTCTCATCACCCCCCACGTCTGGGCCTGGGGAAGAAAAAACAAGAGGCACCCCCAGGGTCCCTGGTACGCAGGCACCCACAAGATCCAAAGGAGGGTCACAACCCATAACCGCCCCGCCCCCCACAGCACCCAGAGTACCCGCCCCACTGGCAACACCCAGAGAGTCTCCACCCTCCACCACCAGGGGAGCACCCTCACCAACACCCACTGAAAGAGCTGGTGTTTTTGGAGTCTCCCCTACTATCTCAGTCGGTGAGGCATCACACCCCACAACACTTCCACTGGCTCTAATAAGGAGCACAGAGTGGAACATTGGACCACCCGAGCCTCCCCCCTCAGGATGACTCTGCTCATCCCCCATCTCAGGGGACACATTTCCAGGGGAGCCAGTCTCGACGAGCTGTTTGCGGGCTCCTCGCCCTTTCTCCAGAGAGAGAAAGAAAGGTGAAGCCCGGTCCAGATCGTGCAGCATCTGGACTCGCGGCCTCACGTAAGCACCTCGGGACCGCTCAAGCTGCAGGTCCTTCAGCACTTTCTTCCTCTCCTGACTCACAGGAGTCCTCACCGATTCGACCCAAGCGAGTCTCTGCGTCGAGTAACTCCTCGAGTCACTCGACCGCCGCGTCCCGCCTTCTGGTCGACCCCCCCCCGTGTAGTCCTGACAGAAAAGACGGATGTAAGCTTTTCCCACATCACACCACTGCTTAAGGGAAGGGAAGCCCCTCTGCCTCTCTCTCCACTTCACCCAGAACCGCCTGAAAGACTCCTGGAATCGGCGATCCTCCAGCAGCTGGTTATAAAAGTGCCAGTACGCGGACCCAGTCTACTCGCACCAGGCAGTGGTCCGAACATGGCACCGTCCGCATAGAGGCCGCCGAGACCCGGGAGACATACGCTCTGGAGATGTACACACGATCGATACGGTAACCACCCCCCTCAGACCTCCGCGAAAACGCGTTGGAATCAGGGTGGAGATTCCGCCACGCATCGACCAGCTCAAAAGATTCAATCACACCTCTCAACTTCTTCGCTACTGCAGGGGCACACTGAATACCAGAGCAATCTCGCGCCTCAAGGGTACAATTGAAATCCCCCCCAAGGAAGACACACTCTCCGCAATCAATAGTGTTCAGCAGAGCAGTCACCTCCTGAAGTAAACGCGCCTGCATCGTGCCGGTGCTGGGGGTGTACACGTTAATGAAATGTAACGGCACGCCATCCAGGATCACGGCCAGATAGAGCAAACGGCCTGGCACAACTTCCTGCACCTTCACAATCTCTGGCTGGAAAGTCGGGGCCAACAGGAAGGCCACCCCACTTGACTTTGTGCTGAGGTGGCTCATGTAGACCCCCCCTCCCACTCCAAGACCCAGGTGGGCTCATCACTAACAACAGTGTGCGTCTCTGAGGACCCATAGATCGTGAAATCTACGAAGATCCCCTCTTCCGATGTTTATGTTTAGGCTAGCTACTGTGAACTTGAAGACACACTACGGTTTTTCCTCCCACTCCTTGTGGAAGTGGAGCCCCTCCCTCTTAGGAGCTTCAAAAATTCCCCGCATTGGCGCTTCTCAGGCTCAAGAAGACCACTATCCTTACTGTGCAGGATACCACTAAGTGTCCGGATAGTTCCCTCCAGGTCTGGCCATCGTTCGGCAGCTCTCTGGACTTTGCTCCTACTGTGTTGTTTCAAAAACTCTCGAATCTCCCAGATACTGGCCGCTCGAGACACAGCACTGGAATCTGGGCATTCTGCCAACCCACTGACACCTGAAGCAACATCTTCCCCCCCACTGCACTCAAGGTCATGGTCCAGGTTTGGCAGACTGCCGCTGGCTGCCAGCTCGCTTACCTCACTGTGTAAGCTGGCTCCAACACCCTTCCCCCCCCCCCCCCTCCGGCATGATCCCACCCCCGGGATCAATGTCGAGGGAGAGTCCTGACGCCTCTGACAGCGATGAGCCGGCCAGTGAATGGCCAGGCTCCTGCACACTCTCCCCGCCCCCTGCAACTGGGCCTGGGGAAGAACAAAAACAGGGCGCCCCCAGGACCCGCGGTCCGCCCTCACCCCCGGAATCCGACCGAGGGACACGACCCGCAATAGCCCCGTCTCCCTCTGCATCCAGGGAACCCACTCCCCCAGCATCACCCAGAGAGTCTCCATCCTCCACCACCAGGGGAGTACCCTCACTGGGGCCCACTGAAGGAGCCGGTGGGGCCTCCACCACCAGGGGAGTAACCTCACTGTGGCCCACTGAAGGAGCCCCACCACCAGGGGAGTACCCTCACTGGGGCCCACTGAAGGAGCCGGTGGGGCCTCCACCACCAGGGGAGTAACCTCACTGTGGCCCACTGAAGGAGCCGTTATTTCTGGAGTCTCCCCTACTTCCTCAGCCACAGATCCCAACTGCAACTCCCCCGCCCCCTTCCAAACCTCCTCAGCTCCTTGCTGAGCCCCGCCAGGTGCCCCCTGAACCTCTCCTGGCCCAATAGGCACCATTTGGGTGGGCTCAGGTGTGGGCGTGGGCCCATCCGCTTGCGGTTGACTCACTTTAAGATGTATCATCTTCCTCCTGGCCTTCCTCCCCACCTGCGTCTGCCATCCCTCCCCCTCCTCCTCACCCTCCCTCTGCACCTCGCCGTCAAGCTCCGCCGCAGGTACAGGACGTGGGGGCCGGGGGGCAGTGCTGCCCTGGGCCACCAAGGTGGAACCGGCAGCCCCGGGTGGGCCAGCTGTGTCACCCCGGGTCACCGAGCCGGAACCAGCAGCCCCGGGTGGGCCAGCAGTGCTTTCCTGGGCTGCAGCGTTGGGATATCGCGCAGCACCCTGGCCATTGGGACAATCCCTGCGGAAGTGCCTGAACTCTTTGCATGCATGACACCGTGCTTCCCCCCAACTCAAATACACGCGGTATTGGAGCCCCGCATTCTTGATGACAAAGCTTCCCTCTGCACCCGTCCCCGTTCCCACTTCCATGGACACCCGCCTCTTAAAAGTATAGCTCCTTTTGAGATGAGGTTAATTCCCGGAATGGCGGGACTGTCATATGTTGAAAGACTTGAGCGACTAGGCTTGTATACACTGGAATTTAGAAGGATGAGAGGGGATCTTATCGAAACGTATAAGATTATTAAGGGGTTGGACACGTTAGAGGCAGGAAACATGTTCCCAATGTTGGGGGAGTCCAGAACAAGGAGCCACAGTTTAAGAATAAGGGGTAGGCCATTTAGAACGAAGATGAGGAAAAACGTTTTCACTCAGAGAATTGTGAATCTGTGGAATTCATTGCCTCAGAGGGCAGTGGAGGCCAATTCTCTGAATGCATTCAATAGAGAGCTAGATAGAGCTCTTAAGGATAGCGGAGTCAGGGGGTATGGGGAGAAGGCAGGAACGGGGTACTGATTGAGAATGATCAGCCATGATCACATGGAATGGCGGTGCTGGCTCGAAGGGCTGAATGGCCTCTTCCTGCACCTATTGTCTATTGTCTAGTGCTGCTGCGCCAGGACTGTTTAAGCCTAGTCAGCCTGGACCGCACCTCCCCAATCTCTGCCAGGTGTGGGCGAAGGAGCGCAACCCGGATGAAAGTGGGAACGTTGCGCAGGAGAACTGGTCGCACGGTGGACACCCATGGTTCCACCGGCACAAAGGTCCCCCCCACTATAAGCCCCTTCTCCAAAGCTAGGGCCACATCCTGCTGTTCCTTTAAGATGAACTGACATTTACCCCCTCCAACCTCAGCAGAGGCATTCTCGTCCTTCTGGAAAAGATCAAATAGACTCTCCGCTATTTCCTCCTTGGACCACCGGTCCCCGGTTTGGACCGTGATCCCGTGCTCGAGCCCCCCCAAGTCGACATAGGGCTCCTCCTCGAGTGACTCCGAAGCCGAAGCCACAGCTACGTAGCTCCGAGCCCGAGCCGCTGCCATCCTGACAGGGGTACAGAACAACACCAGAGACAACAGCAGTCTTCGCTCAAGAACGATCTCAGAGTCAATCTCAGTCTGAAGAGCAGCAGAAGCAGTTCTCTCCAGTCGAGCAAGGGAACACACCCACGCTTATCCTCACTGCCAAGAGCAGCTTTTGGGGGCTTTCTGAGGCCTTTCCAGCCCCTTTGGAAGCTGCCAGATTAGAAAAGTACCTTCTCTTCGTTGAGCCCGAAGGCCTAGTCCGGGCACAATGGTATGGAAGCTGGATTGTGGAGCTAGAATCGACACAAACACCACATCCTTCCAACTCCCAGTCTCCAGGTATGATTGGCAATCCGCCAGCCACTGCCGCTCCCACAGCACTGCAGACAAGCGCTGGAATTCCTCACTAAATGGAGAAATGCTTCAACAAAGGAAAGTTTCCAAAGTCCAACTTTCAGTCAAACTTCGAACTCCCACTGCCTCTGTCCCTCTTTCACAAAAAACCTTCAAAGGTTGCTTCAAATCTTCTCAGCCGCCGGAGCAGAGAGAAACACAACCTCTCTCTCTCTTGCTCCCTCTCTCTCTCTCTCTGTTGAGGAGACAAGCTAGCTGGAAAACAATCAATTCAGCTCGCTCTTTCCCTGTTATCTGCTGAAGGAGTTTATTCTCTGCACATCAATTCTCCTTTGCAATCCAAATTCTTAAACTACCTGTTAATACTTTTTTCCCAGATCATTGTTTCTACAAAGCTCCCCCCATTTCATCGGATAACCTGACCAGCTAGGTATTTTGCAGGGCATGTCCTCAATCACTTTTTGAGCATGGCAGTCATATTAGCATTCTTCAGTTGTCTGCCACCACCCCTGGCAGCCATTCTGCAATAGGGATCCAGTATTGTGGAAGTTGTTGCTGGACCAACATCTGAATTTATGGATTATTGATAGTGACACGAGTTCAAATGTCACCATGGCAATTAGGGCATTTCCATTCATATAAGTAAATGCCTGGAATCTTTACGAGGATGTTGCCAGGACTAGAGGGTCAGATCTATGGGGCAGAGGTTGAGTAGGCTGGGACTCTATTCCTTGGAATGCAGGAGAATGAGGGGTGACCTTATAGAGGTGTATAAAATCATGAGAGGAACAGATCAGGTAGATGCACGGAGTCTCTTGCCCAGAGTGGGTGAATTGAGGACCAGAGGACATAGGTTTAAGGTGAAGGGGAAAAGAGTTAATAGGAATCTGAGGGGTAACTGTTTCACACAAACTGTGGTGAGTGTATGGAACGAGCTGCCAGAGGAGGTAGTTGAGAAAGTTTAATGATCGTTTAAGAAACAGTTAGATAGGTACATGGATAGGACAGGTTTGGAGGGATATGGACCAAACACAGGCAGGTGGGACTAGAGTAGCTGGGACATGTTGGCCGGTGTGGGCAAATTGGGCTGAAGAGCCTGTTTCCACACTGTATCACTCTATGACTCCATCTGGCATAAATAGCATTAACCACACAAGTAGTGGCCTGCTGTCCGATAATGCCCTTCAGAAAAGGAAAGTGTCCTTGCCCAGGCTAGTCTACATGCTGCTGTTGACAGTGATGCCCAAATCCCACAGATGAATAACAGAACCTTCATCCCACTTCCCTCATCACCCGAGGACACATCCTCTCTGCACCAGTTGACCCTTGAGCCTTAAGAAGGGTCTCGACCTGAAACGTCACCTATTCCTTTTCTCCAGAGATGCTTCTTGACCCACTGAGTTACTCCAGCTTTTTGTGTCTATCTTCGGTTTAAACCAGCATCTGCAGCTCCTACCCACACGACTCATTGTAAAACTTCTCTAATTCCTCCTGTTGCTTGGACCATTGATCCGACATGAGTTACACTATTCCCTGAGCTGTTTTATGCTGCTGTCCCTCCTCCTTCATCCAGGGATATCTCTGATGGGTTCGCCAACCTTTGCCACTCATGGAAATATACTGACCTTTATTTGGAACATCTCACCCTTGTCCAGGATAGTTCTACCTGCAACACTTTGATTTTGGTTTACTTTGTAAAAAAAAAACAATTCATCCTTCTGAAGTTAGCCTTCCTCTAATTAAGACTTTAACCTTTGGATTCATTCTTGCCCTTCTCCATTACCAATTTTATATTTATGTTATAGTGATCAAACTTCCCCAAATGTTATCCGGGTGTGTAGAAGTGTGGCCAAGTGGTCTAAGGTGCTGGATTTGGTCTCCAGTCTCTATGGTGGGTTTGTGTCCCACCACTGCCAAAATGTGCAGTGGAACATATCTCTTTCTTGGTCTCCCTGGAGCAGAGGGTTTAGTTTAGTTTAGTTTAGAGATACAGCATTGAAACAGAACACTTGTGCCCACTGAGTCTACGCAGACCATCGATTAACCTGTTCGCACTAGTTCTATGTCATCCCATTTTCTCATCCACTCCCTACACATTAGGGACAATTTAGAGAAGTCAATTAATTTGCTTGCTGTTTACGTTTGGATCATTCAAAAATATTGCCTGGCAAATGCCAGTAAATGCTGGGCATACAAGTTACAGCGTTTATCCAAGAATGTGCCAGCAAGTTTGAAGCTCATGCTTGTGTGCAAAAGTATATCTCCAGGCTATACCCTGCACCAGGTCTTCTGGTTGAATCCAGCAGTGGAACAGGAGTCTATGGTGACTCCCCAGTGCTCACTATGGCAAATCTGTGCTTGGATCCTACGCCAACTTAGCTTGAATATGGGCTGTGGGCTCATTAATCTAGGGAGCCACTGTAAGAATGAAGAGAAGATTGGGAAGAATAAATTAGCTTATTTCTTTGTGTAGGAAGGAACTGCAGATGCTGGTTTAAACCTCCCTCGACTTTGTCCAGGGATCCTGACAGTCCTTTCAGGTCAGGCAGAGGTTCAATTGCACCTACTCCAACATCATCGATTGTATCCGTTGCTCCAGGTGTGGTCTCTAATGAAGGATGACACAAAATGCTGGAGTAACTTAGCGGGTCAGGCAGCATCTCAGGAGAGAAGGAATGGGTGATGATTCGGGTTGAGACCCTTCTTCAGACTGATGTCAGAGGAGGGGGCGGGCCAAAGATAGGATGTAATCGGAGACAGGAAGACTAGTGGGAGAACTGGGAAGAGGGAGGGGATAGAGAGGGGAAGCAGGGACTACCTGAAGTTAGAGAAGTCAATATTCATACTGCTGGGTTGTAAACTGCCCAAGTGAAATATGAGGTGCTGTTCCTCCAATTTGCACTGGGCCTCACTCTGACAATGGAGGAGGCCCTGGACAGAAAGGTCAGATTGGGAATGGGAGGGGGAGTTGAAGTGCTGAGCCACCGGGAGATCAGGTTGGTTGAGTCGGACTGAGCGGAGATGTCCAGCGAAACGATCGCGTTTAAGATTGTTCCAGTAACTAAAACAATTTTCACTCTTTATTATCACAGATCCATTTGATGTAACCGTATGCAAGCTTTACAGATGGCCTTCAAGTTACTGGGAAACAGGGAGGAACGATGCTCCATTCCTAAAAAACAGTCCACAACTCAAAGTCACATTATCTGCACGTGACAGAAAATGTGACTTGAAAAATAAATTAATTTTGTGTTTATTTATTTATTTCTTCACGTAAAGGTGGAGCAGCGATAGAGCTACTGGCCTGCAGCGCCAGAGACCCGGGTTCGATCCTGACCATGGGTGCTTGTCCGTACGGAGTTTGTACGTTCTCCTCATGACCTGTGTGGGTTTTCTCCGAGATCTTCAGTTTCCTCCCACACTCCAAAGTCGTACAGGTTTGTGGGTCAATTCGCCTGGTGTAAATGTAAATTGTCCCTTGTGTGTGTAGGATAGTGTTAATGCACGGGGATCGCTGGTCAGTGCGGATTTGGTGGGCCGAAGGGCCTGTTTCGGTGCTGTATCTCTAAACTAAACTTAAAAAGTCTGTGTGAGCAAATTTTATTTTGTTTCTCAAATTGGTGGGCAGTGATTAGTGAGTTCTGTAAGGGTAGGATTTTGTAACTCGAACAGCTGTAATGCGGGGGTTGACTGCATTGAAAGTGCACGGTGTTGATGCATGCCTGTGAGAATAAGAAACGGGAAGTGACCAGAACCTAGAGTTAGAGAAAAATATTCATAACATGAGAATTATGACTAATGCAGGTTTGTGGTATTTTAGGTAGAAATTCACTGAAATTTTTTTTCATTGACTTCATGTAATTCAGAAAAGATGTAATGTTGAGAGTAACATTTTATAAATAGTTTAGTTTAGGGATACAGCGTGGAAACAGGCCCTTCAGCCCACCGGGTCCGCACCAACCAGCGATCCCCGTTTATTAACACTATCCTACACCCACTAGGGACAAATTTACATTTGCCATGCCAATTAACCTACGTACCTGTACGTCTTTGGAGTGCGGGAGGAAACCGAAGATCTCGGAGAAAACCCACGCAGGTCATGGGGAGAACGTACAAACTCTGGACAGACAGCACCCGTAGTCGGGATCGAACCCGGGACTCCGGCGTTGCATTCGCTGTAAGGCTGCAACTCTACCGCTGTGCCACCTTGCTGCCATATTGGTTAAATATAGGAGAGGGGGTGGAAATGATTAAATCCACTCTTGTCTTTGAAATATATATCATACTAGACCAAGTGGACCCGTTGGGCCCAAACCTCTCCTGCATTAGGGTTAGGGTTAATGCACCCTCTCCTCCCCCCTCCCCCTCCCCCCCCTCCCCCCTCCCCCTCCCTCCCTCCCTTCTGAGTTACTCCAGGTTTTTGTGTCTATGCTGAAAGATTATCTGTTAGGAATATAATATAGCACTCAAGACAGTAGAGTTGCTGCCTTACAGCGAATGCAGCGCTGGAGACCCAGGTTCGATCCTGACTAGGGGTGCTGTCTGTACGGAGTTTGTACGTTCTCCACGTGATCTGCGTGGGTTTTCTCCGTTTCCTCCCACACTCCAAAGACGTACAGGTTTGTAGGTTAATTGGCTTGGTAAAATGTAAAAATTGTCCCTCGTGGGTGTAAGATAGTGTTAGAAATTGTCCCTAGTGGGTATCGGATACTTCCAATATAGTCCCAGGTGGACTCTTCGGAAGTGATGACCACAAGATACAAGAAACATTTTGATAGGGTGTTTCTTGACATCAGGATGTTCCAGTGAAGTAATTTTGAAATGTAATCACTGTACTGTTGAGATCAACTGGACAATTTGCATTCAACGAGATCCCACAAATAGCAAATGCTCAATTGTAGCTGCCCATCTTCATGCCAATTTTACCTTACGGGAATCTGATTTTTAAAACATTCAAATAAATATTACATCCAAGTTTTAGCATAGACCACATGGCATGATGGAGGAATTTCCAGTTAAATTTGGCAGATGACACCTTAAAAGCAATAAGTACTCACCATAAATTGACAAGAAACGGGTGCTCCAGACCCTGCATAACTTGCAACTCTTTGACCACATTCCGCACTTCATTACGTTCTAGACACTGTTGCTTGTTCGTGTATTTCATAGCATACATCTTCTTTGAATCTTTCTTCTGTACAATGCATACCTAGTAACCATAAACAAAACATGTACATGAGAGGTGGTTATGAATAAATGCACTAAAAATAAATGATGCATGTTAATTGTTTGACTGCCTTAAAATCTGGCGAGTCAAAACTTTCAATTCTTTGACTTTAGTTTAGTTTAGCGATACAGCACGGAAACAGGCCCTTAGGCCCACTGAGTCCACACCGACCAGTGATCCCTGCACACTAACGCTATCCTACACACAAGGGACAATTTACAATATTACCAAGCCAATTAACCTACAAACCTGTACATTTTTGGAGTGTGTGAGGAAACTGGAGCACCCGGGGAAAACCCACGCAGGTCATGGGGGGAATGTACAAACTCCGTACAGACAGCACCCGTAGACAGGATCGAACCTGGATCTCTGGCGCTGGGAGACAGCAACTCTACCACTGCGCCACCGTGCCACTTCTTAATTTAAAAAGTTACATATTAGGAAAGGTTTATTGGGTATTAAAAAGTAAAACTAGTTGAGCGCAAGAATTTGATTACCAATCCAACTTCATCAATATCTCACCAGTTGAGATGGGTCAGAATTATGTCCCAGCTTGCACCCAACCCAACAGGAACCATTAAGTTAAAGAGCTTGTGGATTAAATAGTTATGTGCTGCTGACAAAATGAGCTAAAAGCAATCAAACTAGAGAGAAATTGGAGAGGTGAGATCAGTATCATGGGGCTTTCCTTCATTGCTTCTGGAAGGAAGGTGACATTTGGCCAAACCTTCTCTCCAGAAATTAAATACATGGGGTAAGATAAAATAAGGCAATTTTGCATGCTCCATGCAAGAAATGGGTTTGATAACCTTTACACATTCATCGTGAATAAGGAGTTATTTATATTCTGAGCATTGTGCACTACCAAGTGTACGAGGTGATCGCTGGTCGGTGTGGACTCGGTGGGCCAAGGGGCCTGTTTCCGCGCTGTATCTCGAAAGTCTAAAGACTAAAATTAAATATCTTCCCTGATCTTGTGCAATTTCTTGCATTAAATTGAAACTATTACCTTGCATCACGATAATATTAGTTAATATTCCATATTTACTTCTCCGTCTCCATATTTAAATCTCCTTCCTCCACCTTTCAGGCAGAGAATTTGAGGTCAGACAATCTAGGATCCTGCTAACGCACAGGACCCAGACCCCACAATAAATACCTGAGTCTTGTGCGAAAGGCTCTCAAATACTTCACAGGTGTGTTGACTAAATAAGAAACATGCACAGCATTGCCACACTATAAGAAAATGTACAGATTCTTGGTACAATGAGTGAAGAGAGATGAGTGGATTGTATATATCAACATATATACTGCGTAGAACATATATACATTTTAAAACTGTTTCTAATTTGTTTCATAAGGTTGTTTAAATTTATACTGATTAGCTAATTAATTTATTGCATCGTATGGGAGGCGCATTCCCAATCTCGTTGTACCCTGTACATTGACAATAAAGATATATTGTATTGTATATGTTGATCCAAGCTGCCAGGGTGAGAAACAAGGCAAATGTACATTTGCCGTTATCATTCGTCATATTAACTATAAATGTTGCAGTTCTATAAGACGTTGGTTAGGCCACATTGAAATGTTGTGCACATTTCTGGTTGTCTCATTCCAGGAAAGATGTGGAGGCATTGGAGAGGGTGCAGAAGAGGTACAGTGGGATGTTGCCGGAATGAGATAATATTAGCTATAAGGAGAGCTTATTCCACACACCCACCACCCTTTGCGTGAAAAGGTTACCCCTCAGATTCCGATAAAATCTTTCCCCCTTTAATTTAAGCCTATGACCTCTGGTTCTTGATTCCCCCACTCTGGGCAAGAGACTGTGTATCCACCCGATCTATTCCTCCCATGGTTTTATAACCGTCTATAAGGTCACCCCTCATCCTCCTGCACTCCAGGGAATAGAGCCCCAGCCTGCTCAACCTCTCCCTATAGCTCAGATCCTCGAGTCCTGGCAACATCCTTGTAGATCTTCTCTGCACCCTTTCCAACTTAACAACGTCTTTCCTATAACATGGTGCCCAGAACTGAATACAATACACTAAATTTACCACTTTATCTACATGTTTTGCTACTTTCTGTAAGTTATGGGCTTGGACCCCAAGATCCCTCTATACATCAATGCTGCTAAGGGTTGTGCCATTAACAGTGTACTTTCCTCTTTTGACCTCTCAAATTGCAACACTGCAAACTTGCCCAGATTAAACTCATCTGACTTCTCCGCCATCTCTGTAACTGGCTTATTTCCTGCTGTGTCCTTTAACTAAGGAAGACATAAATAATCTGCCGGAAATAGCAGGGGACCGGGGGTCAAATGAGATGGAGGAACTGAGTGAAATCCAGGTTAGTCGGGAAGTGGCGTTAGGTAAATTGAATGGATTAAAGGCCGATAAATCCCCAGGGCCAGATAGGCTGCATCCCAGAGTGCTTAAGGAGGTAGCCACAGAAATAGTGGATGCATTAGTGATAATTTTTCAAAACTCTTTAGATTCTGGAGTAGTTCCTAAGGATTGGAGGGTAGCTAATGTAACCCCACTTTTCAAAAAGGGAGGGAGAGAGAAAACGGAATTACAGACCAGTTAGTCTAACATCGGTAGTGGGGGAAATGCTAGAGTCAGTTATTAAAGATGGGATAGTAACACATTTGGAAAGTGGTGAAATCATTGGACAAAGTCAGCATGGATTTATGAAAGGTAAATCATGTCTGACAAATCTTATAGAATTTTTCGAGGATGTAACTAATAGAGTGGATAAGGGAGAACCAGTGGATGTGTTATATCTGGACTTCCAGAAGACTTTCGACAAGGTCCCACATAAGAGATTAGTATGCAAACTTAAAGCACACGGTATTGTGGGTTCAGTATTGATGTGGATAGAGAACTGGCTGGCAGACAGGAAGCAAAGAGTAGGAATAAACGGGTCCTTTTCAGAATGGCAGGCAGTGACTAGTGGGGTACCGCAAGGCTCAGTGCTGGGACCCCAGCTATTTACAATATATATTAATGATTTGGACGAGGGAATTGAATGCCACATCTCCAAGTTTGCGGATGACACAAAGCTGGGGGGCAGTGTTAGCTGTGAGGAGGATGCTAGGAGGCTGCAACGTGACATGGATAGGTTAGGTGTGTGGGCAAATGCATGGCAGATGCAGTATAATGTGGATAAATGTGAGGTTATCCACTTTGGTGGCAAGAACAGGAAAGCAGACTATTATCAGAATGGTGGCCGATTAGGAGAAGGGGAGATGCAACGAGACCTGGGTGTCGTGGTGCACCAGTCATTGAAAGTAGGCATGTAGGTGCAGCAGGCAGTGAAGAAAGCGAATGGCATGTTGGCATTCATAGCGAGGGGATTTGAGTATAGGAGCAGGGAGGTTCTGCTGCAGTTGTACAGGGCATTGGTGAGACCACACCTGGAGTATTGCGTACAGTTTTGGTCTCCTAATCTGAGGAAAGACATTCTTGCCATAGAGGGAGTACAGAGAAGGTTCACCAGATTGATTCCTGGGATGGCAGGACTTTCATATGAAGAAAGACTGGATAGACTCGGCTTGTACTCGCTGGAATTTAGAAGATTGAGGGGGGATCTTATAGAAACTTACAAAATTCTTAAGGGGTTGGACAGGCTAGATGCAGGAAGATTGTTCCCGATGTTGGGGAAGTCCAGAACAAGGGGTCACGGTTTAAGGATAAGGGGGGTCTTTTAGGACCGAAATGAGAATTTTTTTTTTTCACACAGAGTGGTGAATCTGTGGAATTCTCTGCCACAGAAGGTAGTTGAGGCCAGTTCATTGGCTATATTTAAGAGGGAGTTAGATGTGGCCCTTGTGGCTAAAGGGATCAGGGGGTATGGAGAGAAGGCAGGTACGGGATACTGAGTTGGATGATCAGTCATGATCATATTGAATGGCGGTGCAGGCTCGAAGGGCCGAATGGCCTACGCCTGCACCTATTTTCTATGTTTCTATGTAACAGCTTTCTTCACTGTCCACAGTTCTACCAATTTTAAGGTCTTCTGCAAACCAACTGCAACATTGTTGTCATTTATATATTTCACAAACAACAAAGTTCACAGCACAGATCTGAGCAGAACACTGCTGGTCACAGAGCTTTATGTTCTCTTTTGTGTATATATTATAATGCAAAAAGTATATTTTCAAAATAAACCAAAATGCAGATCGTAATTACTCACTGTGTGAGGAAGGATTTCCTCAAATAACCCTGGGTTCTTTTATCATTCACTTTAAATCTACGATCTGCCTTTGATCTTTGTCCAGTTTGCACTGCCGTACCCTTGATTATTCTGAACACTTCTATTAAATCATCTGTCAACCTAGTCTTCTCTCAGGAGAACAATCTTAGGCTCTGTTGACTTTGCACATTGTTGAAGTCCCAGGAACATCCTACTACTTCTGTCCCCACACCTTCTCCCAAACAGTGCCCTCCACAATGTTTTGAACAAAGACCCATCATTTATTTATTTGCCTCTGTACTCCACAATTTGGGATTTGTTATAGACAAAATCACATGCGGTTAAAGTGCACATTGTCAGATTTTATTAAAGGCCATTTTTATACATTTTGATTTTACTGTGTAGAAATTCCAGCTGTGTTTATACATAGTCCCCCCATTTCAGGGCACAATAATGTTTGGAACACATGGCTTCACAGGTGTTTGTAATCGCTCAGGTGTGTTTAATTGCCTCCTTAATGCAGGTATAAGAGAGCTCTCAGCATCCAGTCTTTCCTCCAGTCTTTACATCACCTTTGGAAACTTTTATTGCTGTTTATCAACATGAGGACCAAAGTTGTGCCAATGAAAGTCAAAGAAGGCAAGGCAAGTTTATTTATATAGCACATTTCAGCAACAAGGCAATTCAAAGGGCTTTACATAAGAAGCCATTATGAGACTGAGAATAAAGCTATTGGAGACATCAGCCAAACTATAGGCTTACCAAAATCAACTGTTTGGAACATCATTTAGAAGAAAGAGAGCACTGGTGAGCTTACTAATCGCAAAGGGACAGGCAGGCCAAGGAAGACCTCCACAGCTGATGACAAAATAATTCTCTCTACAATAAAGAAAAATCCCCAAACTCCTGTCTAACAGATCAGAAACACTTTTCAGGAGTCAGGTGTGGATTTGTCAATGACCACTGTCTGCAGAAGACTTCATGAACAGAAATATATAGGCTACACTGCAAGATGCAAACCACTGGTTAGCCACAAAAATAGGATGGCCAAATTACAGTTTGCAAGAAGTAGACAATAGACAATACTTAAAAGACAATACTTAAAAGAGCAACCACTGTTCTGGAAAAAGGTCTTGTGGACAGATGAGATGAAAATAATCTGTGAAACACGGTGGTGGGGGAGTTATGGCCTGGGCATGTATGGCTGCTGAAGGTACTGGCCCACTTATCTTCATTGATGATACAACTGCTGATGGTGGTAGCATAATGAATTCTGAAGTGTACAGAGCGGACTGCGAAGCGGAGGCAGCGGGGAAATCAAGAGGCGGTGGAATATGCACCAATTCAAATTCCATGTAGGTATACATACTTGGCTAATTAATTTATTCTGATTCTGATAAATGCATACTCTGTGGAATTAGCCATACAAAGTGGTCCCCATAAAGAACTGGGGAACTAAGCCTAACTTGTGAAAGCTCTTCTCTGGATGAATGATATTGACATTCTCATAGGATTATGCCTTCCAGATCTGCTCATTTAATCTGACTTTGGCCATGGGCTATCCTAACAGTGGTGGCAAAGCAATGGGAATGAGTAAGGAGGGCCTGAGCTGTGGTCAGCATTGAGCCTGGAATCACCATGAGGTATCCTGACCATTGACATCCACAAGACTCCTGGAGCTGTTCCCACATTGACCATTGGGAAAAAAATAGGACAGACAATACCTAGGGTACAGAATGTAATCTGGATCAGGCTCAGCAATGTTCAACCAGAAGAGCATTTCCTTGGCAAGGACCACCAGATGCTGTAATAGGCAAGTTTTGAAGGAAGACACAAAATGCTGGAGTAACTCCGAGGGACAAGCAACATCTCTCGATAGAAGAAATGGGTGGTGCTTCGGGTCAGGACCCTTCTTCAGACTGAGGGCTTCTTCAGACTGAGGGCTTCTTCAACTCAGTCTGAAGAAGGGTCTCGACCTGAAACGTCACCAATTCCTTTTATCCAGAGAAGCTGCTTGTCCCGCTGAGTAACTCCAGCATTTTGTGTCTATCTTTGGTGTAAACCAGTATTCAGCAGTTCCTTCCTACACACATTCCTTGAAGGATATCCTTGTCAGTCTGACCTGAATCATATGAAGAGGACACCAGCACAAGGAAATACTCCATCCTCAACAATCGTTCCATCTCAGATACATTAGTCCATTACAAGACTGAGAGGAGTGACTACCCCTGGCTCTTGTGAGGACACACTCCTACTTGTGGCTCTATTATTGTGCTCAATGAAATATATTCAAACAGATTTAGCAGTGTAGACTGGGCATCCATGAAGCAATTTCTGTCATCGACAGAGCTGATTTGTTTTCCACCAATATCCTCAAACTTGAAGTTGAACAAATCCCAGAATCTACCATTACCATCAGCAGTGTCTTCACTAATCCATTAAAGCACCATTTGCATACATCACAAAGACAGAGGTTTAGTGACACCAGGCTGCAGATGCTGGGATCTTGAGCAAAAACCAATCTGCTGGATGTCAGGTCAGACAGTACTTGTAGAGAGAAATGGACAATTGACAATTGAAGGCGGCACGGCAGCGCAGCGGTAAAGTTGCTGTCTTACAGCGCTTGCAGCGCCAGAGATCCGGGTTCAATCCTGACTACGGGTTCTGTCTGCATGGAGTTTGTACGTTCTCCCCGTGACCACGTGGGTTTTCTCTGAGATCTTTGGTTTCTTCCCACACTCCAAAGACGTACAGGTTTGTAGGTTAATTGGCTTGGTATAAGTGTAAATTGTCCCTAGTGTGTGTCGGGTAGTGTTAATGTGTGGGGATCACTGGTCGGTGCGGACTCGATGGGCAGAAAGCCCTGTTTCTGCGCTGTATCTCTAAACTAAACTAAACATTTTGGGTTGAGACCCTTCCTCTGAATGTCGAAGACCCAGTACACAGGAAGTCTCGGCTCAAAACGTCGACTCTCCATTTCCCTCCACAGATGCTGCCTGACTTGCTGAATTCCTCCAGAAGATTGTTCTTTTGCTCAAGAAAGTAGTTTAATTGAAATGCAGAAGATTTAACTAATATATACATTTACATTTTTTAATAATAATTTAGACTCTGAAATGAAAAGTACAATTCTTATAATTTGTGGCTGATACTTAATGGAGAAGTGATAGGCAATACTAGGGAGGGCTGCAATAAATAACACGAGGAATATAATAATAACACAAAATGAGCAAGTCATTCGCAAATGAGGTAATACGTTTTGGCAGGAAGCAAAGAGAATTTACATAGGAAATGCGCATGTGTCCAATGGGTTTTACCAATATCCACAGAGGCACCATGGGAAGCATTCTATCCAGATGCATCACAGCATCGTGTGGCAACTGTTCTGGCCAAGACCACAAGAAATGAGTTGTGACCGCAGCCTAGTCTTATCAGGCAAACCACTCCCAAAGTTTCTCATTGTATCTCAATACACATGATAATAATAAACCAAGGCCAATATTACTTGGAAGACGTGAGTCTCAGTGAGAAAGAAAATAAAGAGATCTCCTGAGTGCTAATACACCAGTCACTAATTGTTGAACCACAGATTGCCAACATCATAAAGAAAGCAAGTCAATCTCCAGTTTATTTCCAGAATGATAGGATTAAAATGTAGGGACGTTATGTTAAATCTATATGGAATCTCGGTTGGACCATGCCTAAATCTGGTAGGGGTTCTGGTAGAAATGATGAGGAGACAACCATGTAAAAGTGAGGGATGTTCTTCACCAGCTCAAGAAGTGTAAAACAGATGATTTTATTCCATGACTTTGACTTTGCCAGCTGCCTCACTGATTGAGCCCACTTTGCATTATTCAATGAAAAGAGATCACTGATAAAACCACTTCAACACTCAGTAAGATGTTCCAGGTGCCAACTCCTTTATATCGGCGAAACCAAGCGCAGGCTCAGCGATCGTTTCGCTGAACATCTCCGCTCAGTCCGCCTTAACCTACCTGATCTCCTGGTTGCTCAGCACTTTAACTTCCCCTCTCATTCCCAATCTGACCTTTCTGACCTGGGCCTCCTCCATTATCAGAGGCCTAGCGCAAATTGGAGGAACAGCATCTCATATTTGGCTTGAGTAGCTTACACCCTAGCGGTATGAACATTGACTTCTCTAACTTCAAATAGCCCTTGCTTTCCCTCTCTCTCCATCCCCTCCCCTTCCCAGTTCTCCCACCAGTCTTACTGTCACAGACTACATTCTCTCTCTGTCCCACCCACTCCCATGACATCAATCTGAAGAAGGATCTCGACCCGAAACGTCACCCATTCCTTCTCTCCAGAGATGCTGCCTGTCCCGCTGAGTTACTCCAGCGTTTAGTGTCTACCTTCAATTTAAACCAGCATCTGCACTTCTTTCCTACACACCTGCAGTTCCTTCCTACACAATCACTCCTCCTGTTTACCAACAAAGAATTTTGGATGCTCGCCATTTGGCTGCTGACTCAGCTATAGAGAACATCTTCAAGCAGATGGAGATTGGTTGGTTCTATGGTCGAGGAAGAAACGGAGGGCTTCAAGACCATCCTTGTGGGGGATGGAGGTGAAGAGTGACTGGACATCCACAGTAAAGATGAGGGAGTGGGGGCCTGGATTTAACTAGAAAAGGGTAGGGATGGGGAGGGTGGGAAACCAAGGGTTACTTGAAGTGAGAGAAGTCAATATTCTTACCGCTGGGGTGTAAGTTGCCCAAGCGAAATATGAGGTGCCGTTCCACCAATTTGTGCTAGGCCTCACCCTGGAAGTAGAGGAGGCCCAGGACAGAAAGGTCAGTATGGAAATGGGAGGGGGAGTAAAAGTGTTTAGCAACTGGGAGATCAGGTAGCGGACAGAGCGGAGGTGTTCAGCGAAACGATCCCCGAAGAGTCCACACCTGGAACAGTGGATACAGTAGATGAGGTTGGAGGAGGAGCCAGTGAACCTCTGCCTCACTTGAAAAGACTGTTGAGGAGGTTTCGGGACAGGTGTTGCATATCCTGCTGTTGCAGGGGAAGGTACTTGCAGAGGGGGTGGTTTGGGTGGGAGCGATGAGTTAACCAGGGAGTTGCAGAGGGAACGGTCTCTGCGGAAAGTGGAAAGGGGAGGAAAAGGAAAGATGTGACTCGTGGTGTGATCCTGTTGGAGGTGGCGAACATTTTGGAGGATTATATGCTGTTTGTGACGGCAGATGGGGTGAAAGATGAAGACTGGGGGCTGGGGGGAAAGGGAGCAAGAGCGGAGTTGCGGGATATTGAGGAGACCTAGTGAGGGCCTCATCTATGATGGACGAGGGAAACCCTGTTCCCTAAAGAATGAGGACATCTCAGATGTCTTGGTATGGAACACCTCATCTTGGGCACAGATGCAGTGTAGGCAGAGGAATTGGGAGTCGGGGATAGAGTCTTTGCATGAGGCAGAGTGGGAAGAAGTGTCGTCTAGATAGTTGTGGGAGTCAATAGGTTTATAATAGATGTCAGTTGATGGGCAGAATGTCCATGTAGGCAGATGTACCACACCACCGGCAAGTACACCACACCACTGACAGATACACCATACCGCCCACAGATACATCACACCACCAGCAAGTACACCACACCACTGGCAGATACACCACACCACCAGCAAGTACACCACACCACCGGCAGATACACCACACCACTGGCAGATACATCACACCACTGGCAGATACACCATATCACCGGCACATACACCACATCACCGGCAGATACACCACATCACCGGCAGATACACCACACCACCGGCAGATACACCACACCACTGGCAGATACATCACACCACTGGCAGATACACCATATCACCGGCACATACACCACATCACCGGCAGATACACCACATCACTGGCAGATACACCACACCACCGGCAGATACACCACACCACTGGCAGATACACCACACCACCGGCAGATACACCACACCACCGGCAGATACACCACACCACCGGCAGATACACCACACCACTGGCAGATACACCACACCATCGGGAGATACACCACACCACCGGCAGATACACCACACCACTGGCAGATACACCACACCACTGGCAGATACATCACACCACTGGCAGATACATCACACCACTGGACCGTGACTAATCATGGTTCAAGGAAGTATTTTAGGATCAGCACAAACTGGACGTGCTAAACTTGTGAAGTTACGTCACAGTATCCCTAATAAATAGTCGAAGCAATGTGCTATGCAATGGGGCAAAATAATTTCATAATAATTGGATTGAATCCACAGCGAAATTGAAAGAAGAATTAAATGTAGGACCTCCTATACTTGATTATATAGAGCTTGGCGAGACCACACCTGGAGTATTGTATGTTATTTTGATACCATCCGAACTTCCTCGCACTGAGGTAAAGCAGGGATGGATGCTGCAGAATTGGTGTAAGCTTCCAGCTGAACAAAATGGAAGTGAATCTCCCAGCCCCCTCACTGCTGATGCTGTTGGCTCTGACGCTGCATGAAGAGCCAAGGCTATGGGGCAGCACACCTGCCTGGAACCAAGGATGAAATGATGGAAGTTTAGAGTTGTGTTTTATCCTGATATGTGCCACTCCTTTAATCATCCAAACTTTGCTTCCTCTGTCTCAATTTATTTGTTGCTGAAAATCCTATTCATGCCTCTTGGATGTGACTATCCCAATGGTCCTCTGACCTCCATCTTCCCAAATGGTGTTGGGTAGACTGATGGGACTGAAGGCTGATAAATCCCCAGGGCCTGATGGTCTGCATCCCAGAGTACTTAAGGAGGTGGCGCTAGAAATTGTGGACGCATTGGTGAACATTTTCCAATGTTCTATAGATTCAGGATCAGTTCCTGTGGATTGGAGGATAGCTAATGTTGTCCCACTTTTTAAGAAAGGAGGGAGAGAGAAAACGGGAAATTATAGACCAGTTAGTCTTACATCAGTGGTGGGGAAGATGCTGGAGTCAATTATAAAAGACGAAATTGCGGAGCATTTGGATAATAGGAACAGGATCGTTCCGAGTCAGCATGGATTTACGAAGGGGAAATCATGCTTGACTAATCTTCTGGAATTCTTTGAGGATGTAACTAGGAAAATTGACAGGGGAGAGCTGGTGGATGTGGTGTACCTTGACTTTCAGAAAGCCTTCGACAAGATTCCACATAGGAGATTAGTGGGCAAAATTAGAGCACATGGTATTGGAGGTAGGGTACTGACATGGATAGAAAATTGGTTGACAGACAGAAAGGAAAGAGTGGGGATAAATGGATCCCTTTCAGAATGGCAGGCAGTAACTAGTGGGGTACCGCAAGGCTCGGTGCTGGGACCGCAGCTATTTACAATATACATTAATGACTTGGATGAAGGGATTAAAAGTACCATTAGCAAATTTGCAGATGATACAAAGCTGGATGGTAGTGTGAACGGTGAGGAAGATGCTATGAGGTTGCAGGGTGACTTGGACAGGTTGTGTGAGTGGGCGGATGCATGGCAGATGCAGTTTAATGTGGATAAGTGTGAGGTTATCCACTTTGGTGGTAAGAATAGGAAGGCAGAGTATTATCTGAATGGTGTCAAGTTAGGAAAAGGGGACTTACAACGAGATCTGGGTGTCCTAGTGCATCAGTCACTGAAAGGGAGCATGCAGGTACAGCAGGCAGTGAAGAAAGCCAATGGAATGTTGGTCTTCATAACAAGGGGAGTTGAGTATAGGAGCAAAGAGGTCCTTCTGCAGTTGTACAGGGGCCTAGTGAGACCGCACCTGGAGTACTGTGTGCAGTTTTGGTCTCCAAATTTGAGGAAGGATATTCTTGCTATTGAGGGCGTGCAGCGTAGGTTTACTAGGTTAATTCCCGGAATGGCGGGACTGTCATATGTTGAAAGACTGGAGCGACTAGGCTTGTTTACACTGGAATTTAGAAGGATGAGAGGGGATCTTATCGAAACATTAAGGGGTTGGACACGTTAGAGGCAGGAAACATGTTCCCAATGTTGGGGAGTCCAGAACAATGGGCCACAGTTTAAGAATGAGGGGTAGGCCATTTAGAACTGAGATGAGGAAAAACATTTTCAGTCAGAGAGTTGTGAGCTGTGGAATTCTCTGCCTCAGAAGGCAGTGGAGGCCAATTCTCCGAATGCATTCAAGAGAGAGCCAGATAGAGCTCTTAAGGATAGCGGAGTCAGGGGGTATGGGGAGAAGGCAGGAACGCGGTACTGATTGAGAATGATCAGCCATGATCACATTGAATGGCTGTGCTGACTCGAAGGGCTGAATGGCCTCCTCCTGCACCTATTGTCTATTGTCTACTACAGGAACTGGTGCTCCTCCAACATCCTGCTGCCTTTGTCCTAATCTCAACCATTTTATATCCCTTTTTCTTGCTGGTAGAGCTGCTGCCTCACAGCGTCAGATACCCGTGTTCGATCCTGACCTCAGGTGCTGTGCCCGTGTGAAGTTTGCAGGCTTTCCCTGTGATTGGGTGCCTTTCCTCCAGGTGCTCTGGTTTTCTCAATGACTTGCAGGTTTGAAGGTTAATTGGCCTCTGAAAATTGCTCCTAGTGTGTAAGGAGTGGATGAGAAAGTGGGATAACATAGGACTAGTGTGAATGGGTTATTGATGGTTGGTGTAGACGGTGGGTTGAAGACGTTGTATCCATGCTGTATCTCTAAACTAAACTGAAACTAAACTGCTTTGGGTCGGTGCAGCAATGGCTCATAAACATTCTCTGGCTTCACTTCTCACCTCTTTGAGCTCTGTGTGATATTTGCACACCAACAGCTTGACCTGCTGAACATCACCAATTTCAACTACTACTTCGTCTTTGAAGGTTTGTCCCTTCCGCTGCAGTTGCAGTTAGGATATCATCCCGTTGGAAAATAATGCTGGACCTTCTGTAACATCTTAATTGATGTTTGTATTCGAGGTGGCAGCTTGGCATACGAGTACAATCCTGTGTGGGTGTTGTACCTTTCCGAACCGAATGATAACTCATGGCTGGCGGCATCTTACGCACAGGGGCGCGTGCCAGCATCCCTGCCGGCCGGGATCGCCACGGGTGCATGTGTGCACAGTGGATTGGAAAACGGCGTCGGCGGATGGTGATGCGGGGCTTGCGTGGGAATCGGCCGGTACAGAGTCTGAAAGGCTGCAGCCATCTTTTGTAAGTTACGATGATGGTTAAAGTTTGAAGTTAATTAATAAACTATTGGTTCTTGTTCCAGGCAATACATAACAGGTGCGAATTGCCAAGTAGTCTTGGCAATATTCCAGGACACTTCTTGAGTGTCAGTTTAACTTCTTGAGTGTCAGTTTAACTTTGATGTTTACTGTCTCGCCCTGCTTCCAGCTACACTAAGCTGGGCATAGTCATGAGATAATCTAATTCAGTGAACCACCCCACCCCCCCCCCCCCCCTCCATCCTGACAATTCCATGCACAAACCTTGAGGCTAAGGGTATTATTCTTCACCCATCACTCTTTTAAGAGTCAATTTGTAATCTGCACAGATCTGAACAGTCTTATCAACCTTAGGCAACACCCGATGTATGTCGTCCAATCAATTGTACACTCCCACCAATATCTTACGTCATTCCAATTTGTTTAGCTCATCTTGTATTTGCACTCTTGATCCCTAGATACTGGTCTGGGTTTATAATAGATTAAATAGCATCGATTTGATACATCAGAGCTCTGACAATGGATCTTTACTGTAGACCTGGCCCATGTAGGTTCATGGGTTTATAACAGCTTGTCTCTTGCAATATACCCCTGAAGGCCGGTGGAATGTAACGTGGACAAGCAGGCATTTCAGGACCAGAATGAAGTACTCAAGTCAATTGCAGATAGTTACTGCCCTCCTGTGTGCCAGCATCTTGTTCTGCAATGTTTGACTTACCAACTGCACTGTAGACATTGTTAGAGTCAGTGTATTTGGCATGAATGGTGCAGGTGCAAGGCTTGCAATTGGTGCTGCGACAATGGTGTGGCTAGTGCACATTGATTGATTGAATTAGTTGAAAGATACAGTATGGAAACAGACCCTTCGGTTCACCGAGTCCACGCCGACCATCGATCACCCATTCACACTAGATCGATGGTCTCGCACTTTCGCATCCACTCCCTACATGGGAACATAGTGAGTGGATGCAAAAGTGGGAAATTATAAATTTATAATAAATAGTCCAATTAACCTACAAATCTGCACATCTTTGGAATATGGGAGGAGTCCGGAGCATGTAGTCAAGGGGAGAACATGCAAACTCCACACAGACGGCACCCTAGGTCAGGATATAACCCGGATCTCTGACGCTATGAGGCAGCAGCTCTACCACCAATGTTCACTGTAAAAATAAATCTGCACTGGAGAGAAATCAGCAACAATGGACAGTTTGAAAAGAAAGCAGACGGCAGGCTGGAAGGTCGGTAAATAGGAAGAATACATCTACTTTACGAGAAAATGAGTTTCTAGCATGCTCATTCTGAAGTTGATGGAATGCTAAATACTCATTAACTGTATTCAAAGGCTTAGGGAACCTCTTCAAATCAAGTCAAGTCAAGTTTATTTGTCACATGCACACACACGATATGCAGTGAAATGAAAGTGGCAATGCCTGCGGATTGTGCACAAAAAATAATTACAGTTACAGCATATAAATAAAAGTTAATACAGAGAAGACAAAATTTAGTCCCTGGAGTTATAAAAGTTGACAGTCCTGATGGCCTGTGGGAAGAAACTCCGTCTCATCCTCTCCGTTTTCACAGCGTGACAGCGGAGGCGTTTGCCTGACCGTAGCATCTGGAACAGTCCGTTGCTGGGGTGGCAGGGGTCCCTCATAATCTTGCTTGCTCTGGATCTGCACCTCCTGATGTATAGGTCCTGCAGGGGGACGAGTGTAGTTCCCATGGTGCGTTCTGCCGAATGCACTACTCTCTGCAGGGCCTTCCTGTCCTGGGCAGAGCTGTTCCCAAACCAGACTGTAATGTTGCTGGACAGGATGCTCTCCACAGCCCCAGAGTAGAAGCAATGAAGGATCCTCAGAGACACTCTGAATTTCCTCAGCTGTCTAAGGTGGTAAAGGCGCTGCTTTGCCTTCCCCACCAATGCGGCAATGTGCATTGCCCATGTCAGATCCTCTTTGATGTGGACTCCAAAGTATTTAAAACTGCTCACAGTAGACCCATTTATTTCCAGTGGCGTGTACGTCCTTGGATGTTGAGCCCTTCTAAAGTCCACAACCAGCTCCTTAGTTTTTTTGACATTCAACAGGAGGCTGAAAATGAATGAATTTTCAGAATTATAAGTAAACCCTTATTTGGTTTTAGAAACCTGCTTTTGGTCAAATTGGACCCTCACCTATTCCTTTTCTCCAGAGATGCTGCCTGACCCACTGAGTTACAAACCCCAGCAATTTTGTGTCTATCTCTGGTGTAAACCAGCATCTGCAGTTCCTTCCTGAACAGTTTAAGCAGAATAAACAGAAGATTGTTATGTACCAAGCTTCATTGACCATGAAGTTGAACCTTTTGGTCATTAACAAAGAGGCCATTTTATGCAAATATTTAAGTGTGAAGGTAAAAGAAATGAGAATGAACAGGAGAATCACCATCTGCTCTTTTCTAGAAACCATAATTTGTGTATAAAGATTTAGAAAATGAGACTCATAGCAAGTTGGAACAAGCCTCTGAGGAAAACATGTGCTTTATTTAAAATAATTTTCACTGGGAAGGACTATTGTGTGCTGGAATAAATCATCTGTCACCAGTCAGGTGCCACTTTCCATTATTTTCCATTACAATAGATCTTTTTTTCACACAGTGCTCCCGAGATAGTGCATCAAAGAAAAGAATCTCACAGTGTTCATCAAGCAATGGGCAATGGCAGTTCACATACTTGGCGGCTGGGGAAGGTCAAACGACACAGAGCCATCAAGAATCAAAGTTTGACACAAAAAGCTGGAGTAACAGGCAGCATCTCTGGAGAGAAGGAATGGGTGACGTTTCGGGTCGAGACCCTTCTTCAGACTGAAGAAGATGCTGCCTGTCCCACTGAGTTACTCCACCTTTTTGTGTCTACCTTCGGTTTAAACCAGCATCTGCGGTTTAAACCATTCCTTCTTACACAAGAATCAAAGTTGATTGGTTCTTTTTAATTAATGTTGATTGTGGAATAACCTTTGGGCATGACACAGGGGAGAATCGCTCTGTCATTATCATGGCCTCTTCAATGTCTGATGTGATTAAAAATACCTGATATTCAGAGTACCAAATAACATTGTCTTCCCCTGAAGAATTCACCTTAAAAGACAAGCTTGGTAAGTGCATAAGGGAGACAGTCTTTATAGGACCACTAGACCAAGTGGGGCCCAAACCTCTCCTGCATTGGTGCAGTACCCTCTCTTACCCCCCCCCCCCCTCACCTCCTCCCATCCCCCCGCCCCCCCCTCCTCCCATCCCCCCCCCCCCCCCTCCTTCCCTCCCCCCATACACAAGCACTATCCTACACACTTGGCACAATTTTTTAATTTTATCAAAGCTAATTAACCTACAAACCTTTATGTCTTTGGAATTTGGGAGGAAACTTGAGCGCCTGGAGAAAACCCATGTGGTCACAGGGAGAACGTACAAACTCCCTACAGACAGCGCCCGTAGTCAGGATCGAACCCGCCCGTGCGCCACCGTGCCACTGATTTTTAGATCATTCTGTAAAGGATGTGAAAGGAATGCAATTCTCTTTTTATAAGTAAACTGACATGGGCCCTGCATTGGAGGATTAGATTTAATAGGTTGGATGACCTTGTCCACAGTTCATGTTTTGAGTTCATTAGCCAAATATTATCCATTCACCTTTACTCATAGAAACATAGAAACTAGGTGCAGGAGGAGGCCATTTGGCCCTTCAAGCCAGCACCGCCATTCATTGTGATCATGGCTGATCATCTACAATCAGTAACCTGTGCCTGCCTTCTCCCCATATCCCTTGATTCCATTAGCCCCTAGAGCCCCACCTAACTCTCTTTTAAATTCATCCAGTGAATTGGCTTCCACTGTCTTCTGTGGCAGAGAATTCCACAAAATCACAACTCTCTGGGTGAAAAAGTTTCTTCTCACCTCCGTTTTAAATGGCCTCCACTTTATTCTTAGATTGTGTTCCCTGGTTCTGGACTCCCCCAACATTGGGAAAAATTTTCCTGCATCTTGCTTGTCTAGTCCTTTTATAATTGTATATGTCTCTATATGATCCCCTCTCATCCTTCTAGACTCCAGTGAATGCAAGCCTAGTCTTTTCAATCTTTCCTCATATGACAATCTCTCCATCCCATGGATTAACCTCGTGAACCTACGCTGCACTGTCTCAAATTAGGAGACCAATACTCCTAATACACAATACTCCAGCACACAAAACTCCAGATGTGGTCCCACCAGGGACCTATACAACTGCATGACGTCTTTGCTCCTGTACTCAAATCCTCTCGTTATGAAGGCCAACATGCCATAAGCTTTCTTCACTGCCTGCTGTACCAGCATGCTTACTTTCAGTGACCGCTGTACAAGGACACCAAGGTCTCGTTGCACTTCCCCTTTACCTAATCTGACACCATTGAGATAATAATCTGCCTCCTTATTTCTGCCACCAATGTGGATAACCTCACATTTATCTACAATATACTGCATCTGCCATGCTTCTACCCACTCACTCAACCTGTCCAAGTCACCCTGCAACCTCCTAACATGCTCTTTACAGTTCACACTGCCACCCAGCTTTGTGTCATCTGCAAACTTGCTAGTGTTACTTCTAATTCCATCATCCAAATCATTAATATATATTGTAAATAGTTGCGGCCCCAGCACCGAGCCTTGCGGCACTCCACCCTCCATTGCCTGCCATTCTGAAAAGGACCTGTTTATTCCTACTCTTTGTTTCCTGTCTGCCAACCAATTCTCTATCCATGTCAATACCCTATCCCCAATACCATATGCTCTGATTTTGCTCACCAACCTCCCGTGTGGTACCTCATCAAAGGCTTTCTGAAAGTCTAGATATACTCCATCCACTGGCTCTCCATCAATTTCAATTTTTCTCAAAAAATTCCAGAAGATTAGTCAAGCAGGATTTCCCCCTTCATAAATCCATGCTGACTTGGACCAATCCTGTTACCGCTATCCAAATGTTCCGTTATTACCTCATTAATAATTGACTCCAGCATCTTCCCCACCACCGATGTCAGGCTAACTGGTCTATAATTCCCCGTTTTCTCTCGCTCCTTTCTTAAAAAATGGGATAACATTAGCTACCCTCCAATCCACATGAACTGATTCTGAATCTATTGAACATTGGAAAATTATCACCAATGCGTCCACGGTTTCTTGAGCCACCTCCTTGAGTACCTAGGGATGCAGATCATCAGGCCCTGGGGATTTATCAGCCTTCAGTCCCAACAGTCTACCCAATACTATTTCTCGGCTAATGCAAATTTCTTTCAGTTCCTCTGTCACCCTTGATCCTCTGTCCACTAGTACATCTGGGAGATTGTTTGTGTCTTCCTTCGTGAAGACAGATCCGAAGTAGCTGTTCAACTCTTCCGCCATTTCCTTGTTACTCATAATAATTTCACCCGTTTCTGCCTTCAAGGGGCTCACATTTGTCTTTACTAATCTTTTTCTCTTAATATACCTAACGAAGTTTTTACTGTCCTTCTTTATATTCTTGGCCATCTTCGCTTCGTACCTCATCTTTTCAGCCTGTATTGTCCTTTTTGCTATCTTCTGTTGTCCTTGATAAGTTGCCCAATCCTCTGGTTTCTCGCTACTCTTTGCTATCTTATACATCTTTTCTTTTAGTTTTATTCCATTTCTAACTTTTATTGTCAGCCACGGTTGCCTCCTACTCCCCTTAGAATCTTTCTTCCTCTTTAGAATGAAATGATCCTGCATTTTCTGGATTATGCCCAGAAATTCCTGCCATTGCTGTTCCACCGTCATTCCTGCTAGGCTCCCTTTCCATTCGACCTTGGCCAGCTCCGCTCTCCTCTCTCATGCCTTCATAGTCCCCTTTGTTCAACTGCATCACTGACATTCCTGGTTTAATCTTCTCCCTCTCAAATTGCAGATTAAAACGAATCATATTATGGCCACTACCTCTTCAGAATAAAATTCACCAAATGCTTCAAGACTACTTTCTCCATCTTTTTGCCTTTGTGATCCACAGAACTTGAGTGTCTGAAACTTCAGACCTGAAACCTAGCACATCTCTGATACCCAACACATAAGTTTAAACTTCAGAAAGGTTTCTTATTATAGCAGAAATATGTAGTGTGATCAACATTTTCACTAAAGGCAATGAGTGCAAACAGGAAACTGTCCTGCCGAGTCTGGAGTCTGAAGAAGGGTCACGACCCGAAACATCACTTATTCCTTTTCTCCAGAGATGCTACCTGACCTGCTGAGTTACTCCAAGTATTTGTGTCTATCTTTGCCAAGACTGGTGCTAGGTATCATACAGAAAGTGTAATTAACTCTTGGTCTGTGCTGAATTAATTGACTTCACGCAATAACAATTTGTATTTCTATAACAACCCTGGTTGCTTCTCTGGAGCAAACAAAAATCAATACTGAGTCACTTTAAGAGATACTAGGCCAGATTAATAAAAAAACAACGAAGCCTGTGATGACGATTCCAGCAGCGTATGAAGTGAGACAAGAGTGAATGTTCAACAATGTTTTAGAGGTGGAAATAGTGCTAACATAAGTACATGGTTTTAAGCACATCACAGAGTCAAATATGGCAACAATACTACTTGCAGTCTTATTCACAAAATGCTGGAGTAACTCAGCAGGTCAGGCAGCATCCCAGGAGAGAAGGAATGGGCGACGTTTCGGGTCGAGACCCTTCTTCAGACTGATGTCAGGGGGGTGGGACAAAGGAAGGATATAGGTGGAGACAGGAAGACAGTGGGAGTTCTGGGAAGGGGGAGGGGAAGAGAGGGACAGAGGAACTATCTAAAGTTGGAGAAGTCAATGTTCATACCAGTGGGCTGCAAGCTGCCCAGTCGAAATATGAGGTGCTGTTCCTCCAATTTCCGGTGGGCCTCACTATGGCACTGGAGGAGGCCCATGACAGAAAGGTCAGACTGGGAATGGGAGGGGCAGTTGAAGTGCTCGGCCACCGGGAGATCAGATTGGTTAATGTGGACTGATACTTATCTGGCAGGGGAGACACCTTGATCACTAAGGAGGTTCTCCCAGGACGAGTTGGATTGCATTGAGTTGGATTGGCTACAACCCTAATGTTCTTATAAGAGCAGTATCAATATTGAGCCGTGGATCATTGACGAGGAGCGGAGGTCAGGAGCAGGAGTCTGGTTTAGGGGTGGATCCATGCTGGTTGTGTAACCAACCTAACACCCTTATCCAGGTGGCATGGCAACAGCAGGTGGAGCTGGAGGACAGGGTATCCGTAATTCCCTGCGAGTATCGATAAAGGACCTCAGGGAGGGGACCCCTTTCTCAAGGGACCTCTTCATCAAGAAGGTGCTGCTGGAGGCCTGCGGATTCAAGGCCGGGGACATCTGCCTCCAGGACTTCCCAGGTAATGGATATTTCGATGTTACTCTCCAGAACCCGGCAGGATGGCAGAAGATGCTGCAAGACTTCCGGGAGAAGGGGGACGAAGCCCCGCTATCGCTCCTGAAGGTGCAGCCGCTCTTCACCCTCCCCACCCAGAGGGAACGGATGATCACGGTGCACATGTTTAACCCACATGTGCCCGTCGTGGATGTCCTCACCTTCCTTGCTCGCTACGTCGAAGGGGCAGGGAACTGTGTGGACATAAAGGACTTGTTCGGGATCTGGACGAGCAAGAGGCAAGTGAAGGTGAAGCTGAGGGTGGACGGGAAGGGATCCATCATCCACCCTCCCTCGGTGTTCGCCATCGGAGGGAACCGAGGCTACATGTCCTACGCGGGGCAGCCCAGGATGTGCAGGAAATGCAACAAACCTGGGCACGTGGCGGCAGAATGCAGGACAGTCGTCTGCAGAAACTGCAAGCTGGAAGGCCACAAGACAAAAGACTGCAAAGAAAGTAAGAGCTGCAACCTGTGTGGGGAGGCAGGCCACCTCTGCAGGGCCTGCGCTAAAAGAGCTAGCACCTACGCATGGGCGCCAAGAGGGGGCGCTGCCAACACCCTCAGGGTGGTCGAGACGCCTCCCACCACTGCTAAGGCCCAAATGGGAAAGGAGAGCAGGGGCAATGACAGCTCGACCACCTCGAGCCCCCAACCGCCGGACAGAGCCCCCCAGCACCCTGTCCAGGAGGGTGAGTCGATGGAAGAGGGGGAACAGGAGGAGGAATGGAAGTTGGTACAGAGGAGGAAAACCCAGAAGGCTCTGCGCACAGAGCAAATGTCGGAGGGAGCAAGCAAGTCCAAGAAAAGAGTCCTCTCCCAGACCGACGCCAGCAACCTCTCCTTGGAGGATCCGACAATGGAGGCTAAGGAAGAAAACGGGGGAGGAGAAAGGTAAGAGGAAGGACATGCCTGTTGCCCCCCAGCCCCAGGAGACCGGGAGCAGGGCAGTGGCCAATGGGCCCCAGCCCCAGGAGACTGGGAGCAGGGCAGTGGCCAATGGGCCCCAGCCCCAGGAGACTGGGAGCAGGGCAGTGGCCAATGGGCCCCAGCTCCAGGAGACCGGAAGCAGGGCAGTGGCCAATGGGCCCCAGCCCCAGGAGACTGGGAGCAGGGCAGTGGCCAATGGGCCCCAGCTCCAGGAGTCTGGAAGCAGGGCAGTGGCCAATGGGCCCCAGCCCCAGGAGACTGGGAGCAGGGCAGTGGCCAATGGGCCCCAGCCCCAGGAGACCGGAAGCAGGGCAGTGGCCAATGGGCCCCAGCTCCAGGAGACCGGCAGCAGGGCAGTGGCCAATGGGCCCCAGCTCCAGGAGACCGGCAGCAGGGCAGTGGCCAATGGGCCCCAGCTCCAGGAGAACGGGAGCAGGGCAGTGGCCAATGGGCCCCAGCTCCAGGAGACCGGCAGCAGGGCAGTGGCCAATGGGCCCCAGCTCCAGGAGACCGGCAGCAGGGCAGTGGCCAAATGGGCCCCAGCTCCAGGAGAACGGGAGCAGGGCAGTGGCCAATGGGCCCCAGCTCCAGGAGAACGGGAGCAGGGCAGTGGCCAATGGGCCCCAGCTCCAGGGAACGGGAGCAGGGCAGTGGCCAATGGGCCCCAGCTCCAGGAGACCGGCAGCAGGGCAGTGGCCAAATGGGCCCCAGCTCCAGGAGACCGGGAGCAGTGCAGTGGCCACGCCAGAAAACTCGCCCTGTGGTGAGGAAGCCAGCACCCAGTACCTATGCCACGAAAAGGTGCTGGAACTCACCCAGACGATGCACATGCTGGGGCAGAAGGATGGCCCGGGCCTCTAAAGGACAATGGAGCTGAAACTGGCATCCCTAAACGTGCGCAATGTGAAGAGCACTGCGCGATGTGTCAACGCCTTACAGTACCTGGCCAAGGTAAAGGCGGATGTGACTTTTTTACAGGAGTGCGAGCTGCCACACCTTCACTGCTATCGGAGGTGGTCGCGATGGTGGCCCCACGGACTGTCGGTATGGTCGGGGGGCAATGAATGTTGCGCGTCCGGTCTGCGGATCTTACTGCGGGGAGGGGCCTTCACCATCACTGAGGTAAGGGAGGTGGTGGGGGGCGTCTCCTGGTGGTGGATGTAATGTACCGTGGTTCTCCACTCCGGCTGATTAATGTATATGCCTCACCCATGCGGAGCGAGCGGTTGGCCGTCCTCCAGCAGCTCCCACCGCTGCTGGCCACGTCTAGACTGCTCGTTCTGGCCGGTGACCAACTGCATCATCGATGCAGCTGGACGATCCGGCAGTGCCAACCACAGACTGGACGGCACCTCCAAACTCCTGGTGGAGACGGTCAAAGATGCAAAGCTGCGCGACGCCTTCAGTGACCCTGCAGGCGGAGCCCAGCCGCGGTTCACCTGGTCAGGACCGAACGGTTCAGCCCAGTCCCGGATAGACTTCCTCTTCACATCGAGGGCCGTCACGGTCAGACACACCGACCTCGCGCCGGTGTTCTTCTCTGACCACTGCCTCCTTCAGGCCACCTGTCACCTACAGGAGGACCGGAAGGCGGGCAGAGAGACGTGGAAGTTAAATGTGGAGCTGTTGACCCCGGAGAACGTTGAGGAGCTAAAGAGGGACTACGCATGTTGGAGAACTGTGAGGCCCCTCTTTGACTCCCCAACACTCTGGTGGGAAGCAACAAAGGAGAACATCAAGAAGTTCATCGTCTCCAAAGGGGTTCAGAGAGCAAGACAGGGTAAGAGGGAATTGTGTCAACTCCAGACAGATTTGCAGCAACTGCTCCTTCTGCAGAAGAGAGGGGTGGATGTGAGGGAGGAACTGAGAGAGTTGAATAGCCGGCAAGCTCGGCTATTTACCTTTGAATCCTCCAAGATCATCTTCCGATCCAGGGTCCGCCATGTTGAGCAAGATGAGACGTGCTCACGTTTCTTCTTCCATAAGGTTCACAGGGGGAGCTCTGTGATCAAAAGCCTTAGGGAGGAGAACGGCTCGGTAACATCCTTGCAGACAGACATGCTAAAGATCTGCAGATCCTTTTATAAGGATCTGTACGACATAAAGACCACAGACAGCACCGCCTCCCAGAACTTCCTGTCCTCCATCACGGAAGTCTTGGATGACAGCAAGCGGGAGAGTCTGGACCAACCACTGACCCTGGAGGAGCTGACTGGCTCCATCCGTTCCTTTGACTCGAGTAAAACTCCCGGAGGTGATGGCTTACCGGCAGAGTTGTACTCGGCTCTGTGGGACTGGGTGGGCCCGAACCTGCTGGAAGTGTACAACGACATCCTTCTAGCCGGCAGCATGTCAGACTCTATGAGGAAGGGCAGCATCACCCTAATCTACAAGCAGAAGGGGGAGATGAATGATATAAGGAATTGGAGACCCATCACATTGTTGAATGTAGACTACAAGATCCTGTCTAAGGCCATCGCCAACCGGGTCAAGTCTGCTCCTGGACAGGTGATCCACCCGGACCAAACCTCTGCTGTACCTGGCAGGAAAATCTCAGACAGCCTGGTGCTGCTGAGAGATACCATTTCCTACGTGCAGGACAGACGGGTGGATGCCTGCCTGGTCAGCTTGGACCAGGAGAAGGCCTTCAACAGGATATCGCACACGTACATGAGGGACGTGCTCTCCAAAATGGGCTTTGGGGAGGGAATCAGGAAGTGGATACAACTGCTCTACACCGATATCTGTAGTGCAGTCCAAATCAATGGGTGGGAATCAGACAGCTTCCCCGTCAGGTCTGGAGTCAGGCAGGGTCGCCCTCTCTCCCCTGTCTTGTTCGTCTGTTATATTGAGCCCTTTGCCGAATCCATCAGGAAGGATGCGAGCAAAAGAGGAGTGACATTGCCAGGCAGTGGGGGCACTCAGGTCAAGGCCTCCCTGTACATGGACGATGTCGCCGTCTCCTGCTCGGATCCAGGGTCGGTACGCAGACTGATCATCGTCTGCGACCAGTTTGAGTCGGCCACGGGGGCCAGGGTAAACCGCAGGAAGAGCGAGGCCATGCTCTTTGGCAACTGGCCCGACCGATCTTCCATCCCCTTCACCATCAAGCCTGACTTCTTGAAGGTGCTGGGGATCTGGTTCGGGAAGGTTGAGGCGTGTAACAAGAATTGGCTGGAGCGGATAGCCAAGGTGGGGAAGAAGCTGGAGCTGTGGAAGCAGCGCTCCCTCTCCATCACGGGGAAAAATCTGGTCAACAGGTGTGAGGTGCTCTCGGGGCTGCTGTACTTGGCGCAAGTGTGGCCCGTCCCCCCCTCCTACGCCACGGGGATCATCCGGGCCGTCTTCTGCTTCATCTGGGGGTCGGCGATGGACCGGGTGCGACGAGCCACAATGCACAAGTCGGCAGACAACGGGGGTAAAGACGTGCCCAACGTCGCCCTCATTCTGATGGCCACCTTCGTGTGTGGCTGCATCAGGCGGAGCATAGAGCCAAGGCACGTGGGCACCAAGTGCCACTACCTGCTGAGGTTCTACCTGTCCCCGGTGTTGCGAAGGATGGGCCTGGCGCAGATGCCAGGCAATGTGCCAGTCAGCTGTACATTGCCGAACCATCTGTCGTTTGTGAAAAGGGTCTTCCGGACCAACACCTTTGACCACAAGTCCATCGGGCAGTGGTCAGCACAGAACGTCCTGCAGGTACTGCAGGGGAATGACTCCATGGATCCTGTGGCGTGGTTCCCAGAGCAGTCTGCCCAGCTTGTCTGGCAAAATGCCTCATTGCCAGAACTCACCAACAAACACCAAGACCTGGCTTGGCTGGCGGTGAGGGGAGCCCTCTCAGTCAGATCCTTCCTGCACCGCCGGAACCTCACTACCGGCGCACGCTGCCTTCGGGACGGCTGCTACGGAGAGGAGACGGTGGCCCACCTCTTCACAGAGTGTGGATTTGCAAAGAGAGTCTGGAGAGGTTTGCAGGGGTCCCTGTCACGATTCATTCCGAGCAGCTCCGTCACAGAGGACTCTGTGATCTACGGACTGTTCCCAGGGACGCATTCAGAGACTGACATCGAGTGCTGCTGGAAGGTCATCAACTCGGTGAAAGACTCTCTTTTGTCTGCCCGAGCTTTGTTGACCTCCCAACGGAGCGAACTGTCCGTCGGGGAATGTTGCCAACTGGCCCGCTGCAGACTGCAGGAGTACGTGCTGAGGGACGCACTGAAGCTCGGTGCAGCCAACGCCAAGGCCCTGTGGGGGAGGACCACAGTCTAGGGTCCTTCCGCTGCTGGACATGGGGGGCAGGGTGTGGTGGAGAGAGACGCCCCTCCAAATAAGGGATACTGTAAATTTGGAAAGGAATACCTGTATTGAACGTGTAACCTCCGGAAATGTCGGATGGAGTTGTTAAAAAGATGTTTTGTAAATATTTATTACTTGAATAAAGTATTTTTTGATATTAAAAAGACCTTGATGGTCTGCCCGAGCTTTGTTGACCTCCCAGCGGAGCGAGCTGTCCGTCGGGGAATGTTGCCGACTGGCCCGCTGCAGACTGCAGGAGTACGTGCTGAGGGACGCTCTGAAGCTTGGTGCAGCCAACGCCAAGGCCCTGTGGGGGAGGACCACAGTCTAGGGTCCTTCCGCTGCTGGACATGGGGTGTGGTGGAGAGAGACGCCCCTCCAAATAAGGGATTCTGTAAATTTCTGTGTAAATTTGGAAATGAATACCTGTATTGAACGTGTAACCTCCGGAAATGTCGGATGGGGTTGTTGAAAAGAAGATGTTATGCAAATATTTATTACTTGAATAAAGTATTTTTTGATATAAAAAAAGATACTTGATAGATGTACATCCCGACACTCCCGCTAGCTGATCAACCAGTAAAGCTTGTGTTGGTATACCTAACCCATTGTGTGTTGTCTGTTTTAAGAAGAAGCGAACTTTAACAGGCCCTTCGGCCCAACTTGCCCATACACTCCAACATATTCCATCTACACCAGTCCCACCTGCCTGCATTTAGCCCATATCCCTCTAAACCTGTCCTATCCATGTACTTGTCTAATTGTTTCTTAAACGTTGCGATAGTCCCTGCCTCAACTCCTCCGGCAGCTTGTTCCATACACCCAGCAGCTCATTTCATACACCTATATTTTTTCCAGCATTAAGTTGTTTTGCATTTGTTGTTGTATTTATCATTGTTTCCAAATACACAGGACAAGATGTTAGAAATCCAAAGTGCCAAATGTCAACTTGCTCCCGGTGGTGATGGGAGGCATATGCACTCACCTATGCTCCTCCGATGTTGAGAAAGGCTAGGCAGACACGTCATTGGGGTTATCAAGTGGGCACCTACTTTCATCGACGTTTTGCTGATTGGACCCACGACGTCTCCAGTAGGCTCAGCAGTGCATTCTGGCGTCCCAGAACCACCCCCCTCTACATCTGCCCAGCCGGCTTATTTGGGAGACCAGATTGGGTCTTTCCTCTTCAGCCAGTATTTATCATTGTCATGTGTAATGTGTACTCTGTGAGCATCGTGTGAGCAAGTAAAGCATCCTGCTTTAATTTAGTTTAGAGATACAGTGCCCATCGAGTCCGCACCAACCAGCGATCCCCGCACACTAACACTTTCTCCACACACTAGGGACAATTTACATTTATACAAAGCCAATTAACCTACAAACCTGTATGTTTTAGGAGTGTGGGAGGAAACCGAAGATCTCGGTGAAAACCCATGCAGTCACAGGGAGAACGTGCAAACTCCGTACAGACAGCACCCGTAGTCGAGATCGGACCCGGGTCTGTAAGGGCAGTAAGGCAGCAACTCTTCGGGTATATGACAATCAAGTAATCTGAACCTGAATCAAATTATAAATTTGTTCTTAATGCTTGCTGCAACTGCTTCGTTACCTTTTACATTACATGAACCAAAGATTCTCTGCAACAATTACATGCAGTGTTAATATTTGAATCCTCATGAACCTTACAATGTAATAGAAACGGGTGCATTTATCTCCAATGACTCCCACCTATTTCTACAGAAGCACCACAGAAAGCATCCGATGCAGATCCATCAGAGCTTAGTATGGCAACCACTCTGCTATTGCAGAGAGTTGTGATTACAGCCCGTTCCAGCATGCAAACCATACATCAGAGTTAGGTTTAAGGTCCCCATTGACTCCATCTACACTTCATGCTGCCTTGGGGAAGGCAGTCTACAGAATCAAGGACCACTCGCAACCCGGTCATTCTCCCTTCTCCCCTTTTCAACTGGTCAGAAGATATAAAAGCTTGAAACCATGTGCCATCACGCTAAAGAACAGCTTCTTCCTCACTGTTATCGGTCTCTTGAATAGACCTTTCATATGTCAAAGCTGAATTTCCATTCTGCCTATTTATGGCCTTTCAACGTATAAAAAATCTGCATTTTCTCTGCAGTTGTAATACTCTATTCTGCATTCTGTTTATTTTCTTTTTGCACTACTTAATGTACTATGGTATGCCTGAATATCATGCAAAACAACGTTCACTGTATCTCGGTAGATGTGACAATGATAAACCAATATCAATAATATATAGTGTACAATAGACAATAGGTGCAGGAAGAGGCCATTTGGCCCTTCGAGCCAGCACCGCCATTCAATGTGATCATAGCTGATCATTCTCAATCAGTACCCCGTTCCTGCCTTCTCCCCATACCCCCTGACTCCGCTATCCTTAAGAGCTCTATCTAGCTCTCTCTTGAATGCATTCAGAGAATTGGCCTCCACTGCCTTCTGAGGCATAGAATTCCACAGATTCACAACTCTCTGACTGAAAAAGTTTTTCCTCATCTCCGTTCTAAATGGCCTACCCCTTATTCTTAAACTGTGGCCCCTGGTTCTGGACTCCCCCAACATTGGGAACATGTTTCCTGCCTCTAACGTGTCCAACCCCATAATAATCTTATACGTTTCGATAAGATCCCCTCTCATCCTTCTAAATTCCAGTGTATACAAGCCTAGTCGCTCCAGTCTTTCAACATATGACAGTCCCGCCATTCCGCCTATTGTTCCTCCTTATTTATCCTGCTGGTTACATTAGTTTTGTGAAATACAACTTTGCTTTCATGAAGGATGTGGATGCTGGAATCTGGAGCAAAACAAAGGAGAGCTGCTGAAAGAATTTGGCAGGCCAGGCAACAACTGTGAATGGAATGGCCTGGAACGTCACCTATTCCTTCTCTCCAGAGATGCTGTCTGATCTGCTAGGATACTCCAGCTTTTTGTGTCCATCTCTATGAAGGGAAATGCGGTTTCAAGCCAAAACATCGACTACCCATTTCCCTCCACAGATGCTTCCTGGTCGGCTGAGTTCCTCTAGCAGCTATGATTTTTTTCTCTTTCACTGATCTAAGTTGATGAGGTGCTACGTGGCAGAGGCCTTCCCGAGGTGCCGCAGCCACGGTGCCCGCCCGGAATACTCTGAAAGACTCGGTGAAGGCAGAACAGCCGAAGGCTCGTTGGACGGCAGAACCTGTCCGAAAGCTTGTCGGACTACGGTACCGGTAGGGAGCCGCTGGAGATATCGGTCACGAGGAGTGGGCCGGTAGGAGAGGAAACCGGGGTAATACCTCCAGCCCCTTCAAGGTCGGCTGCAGGAAACGCCCCTGGGATACAAAGATGGCCGGGCAAGGAGAGGAATGATGGTTCGTGGGCCAATCTGATCGAGGGCAACGGATGAAGGCCCTGCAGGAGCCTGGGACTTTCGTGGACCGGGAACTGCTCCAATAGACCGAAGGTGAGGGCGAACTGGACTTTGGGAATGGCGGCACCAACACATGTAAACATGCAAAAATAATTTCTCCTCGCAAGTGCTTATTTGACAAATAAAGCCCCACTGAACCCAGGTCTCATTCCAAGTATATCTATAAATTACTAAAACTCTCATCTTTTATATTTGTGGGTTTGTGGATAGATTTGTTCCCGAAAAAATGCCAGAACGGTACACGATAGCACAACAATTTTAGGCCCACATTACTCACCATTGGCCTGCGGTTCAAATGGTTGTTATATTTTAAAAGTTATTCACTTTTTCAACTTTAAAAATGTATTTTTCAACTTTAATAAATGCCTTTTCCACTTGCCGTGCCCAAAATGGCCGCCGGGGGGCAGGACCCACCCGAGTGACGGTAGTGGCAGCCAATGAAGGGGAGGGGGGAGAGTGGAAGAGGAGGGGCCGGAAGGAGGGGCAGGGACCCTCACGAGTGGCGGGAACGGCGGCCAATAAGGGGCGGTGGGGTGGAGGCGGGACCGGAAGGAGGCAGAATGGTAATCAGGGGAGGCTTGGACCCAACTGGTCCACTCCGGCTAGTGATATTCTAATTGATGCATCTTGACAGCCTTAATAATGATTTTCAGTATCTTCTCATGCTAACTGGTTATAGCATCACAAGAAAGCTATGATGCAGATAGAGTCCACACAGCCATGCTGGTTGGAATCGAGCTTCCCAGCCTAACAACTTCTTCCAGGATTTGGTCTACAGCGCTGAGAGGCACCTCTTCAAGTGCAGAGACTTTGTTTCTCTTGTCCTCTCAGGCAATGAGTTCCAAATTTCTAACACCCTCTAATGAAAACAAATTCCTCATCCACTAACTAAAGCTTCTGTCAATTACTTTAAATCTGTGTTCCTTACTTTCTGACCCCTCTGCCTCTCTTTTGTCAAATCTTTTAATTCAATTTCCGAAACTACCTTAGACAATTAAACCCTCAAATGTAAGCTTATGTAAGCTCATAAAATAAGTTTATAACTGAATGATGTCTCACTGGAACTGAATATATATTTTCACCATAAAATAATATTTTTGCCATGAAGGACCCTTTTCTCTGAAATTCTAAAATTAACTGTGTCTTGCTTCACAATACAAGGGCTCAAATAACAATTTAAAATTGCAGTTTCCCCAGTTTCCTCCATAAAAAGAAAATAATAATTTATCTATCAAACTTATTTTATTGACTTGAATAGGCCAGTATCCATTAAGTTCAAAGTTCACCAGTTATTGTCTAACCTCTGCAATAAGTTTTGTTATTTCTTTGAAATAGTCTCTCAAACTAATTTTCTGCTTTTAGGGGATAAACAGAATTATGTCCTTGATATCACTTGTTATATTTGATTTCCTTCTGGGTCAAGGTGATTCTTCATTATTGCATCATTCTTTAAGACTATGGCTGCTCAAATGCGTTCTCTCTTGTATAAACATCAGGTACGCTGGGATGTTTATTTCCCAGTGTTGGTTATTACGGAAATGTATCTTTAATAGCGATATACCCATTTCTCTCAATTTTGTGCCATTAATTGGTGCATTGCAACATGGTGCTTCATGCATTCAGATGCAAAGTCTTCGAACTCTTTCACCATTGTTCAATGAAATGACCTTCCTATTAAAGTCTGTTCCTTTCCATCACACATGGTTATCATTCTTGCCTTTTCAGTTTTCTCGTTTCCTCTAAAATCTGCAGCTTTCTTCTCATCCCAGCCCTAAACCCCACTCCCCATTTTTTAAATTCAAGACCCTGATAGCTGGATTAATACCAGATTCTGTGCTAACTGTTGTGAATAGTTTATGAGACAATTAAATTGAGTAATTCAATTCATTTGCAGGGTTCTGACTGATGTTCAGCAAATGTATTTATAAGCCAAAAAAGTCACTGGAGCACTATCGTTATTGAATTTTAAATAAACATTTTGGAAAGAGATCCTTTCTATCATATCATATCATATATAATACAGCAGGAAACAGGCCTTTTCGGCCCTCCAAGTCCGTGCCGCCCAGCGATCCCCGTACATTAACACTATCCTACACAATTTAGGGACAATTTTTACATTTACCCAGCCAATTAACCTACATACCTGTGCGTCTTTGGAGTGTGGGAGGAAACCGAAGATCTCGGAGAAAACCCACGCAGGTCACGGGGAGAACGTACAAACTCCTTACAGTGCAGCACCCGTAGTCAGGATCGAACCTGAGTCTCCGGCGCTGCATTCGCTGTAAAGCAGCAACTCTACCGCTGCGCTACCGTGCCGCCTACATTCTAGATCATAATGTGTAGGAAGGAACTGCAGATGCTAGTTTACACCGAAGATGCTGGAGTAACTCAGACACAAAATGCTGGAGTAACTCAGCGGGACAAGCAGCATCTCTGGATTGAAGGAATGGGTGATGTTTCGGGTCAAGACCCTTTTTCAGACTGAGAGTCAGGGGAGAGGGAGACACAGAGATAAGGAAGTGTAAGAGATCACAAGAGATGAAGCTCAAGGAAAATGTATAATAGATCATTGTTAGCTAGGAGAAGGTGACAACAAAGCAAGCAGTGATAAAATGTAATCAGGGGAACAGTCAGACTGGTTGAAGAACTGAGAAGGGAAAGACGGAAAACAAGGGTTACTTGAAGTTAGAGAAATCAATATTCATAGATATATACCATAGATCAGTCTGAAGGGTCTCGACCCGAAGCCGGGTCGTTTGAGCCGATTGCTTCTCTCCAGAGATGCTGCCTGTCCCGCTGAGTTACTCCAGCATTTTGTGTCTATCTTCAATAATCATACTCCTGGGGTGTAAGCTGCCCAAGCGAAATATGAGGTGCTGTTCCTCCAATTTGCACTGGGCCTCACTCTGACAATGGAGGAGGCTCAAGACAGAAAGGTCAGTATGGGAGGGGGAGTTAAAGTGTTTGGCAACTGGGAGATCAGGTAGGTTTAAGCGGACTGAGCGGAGGTGCTCAGCGAAACAATCGCCAAGCCTGCACTTAGTCTTGCTGATAATTAGGAGTCCACACCTGGAACAGTCTAGATCAATTATATCTTGATCAGTGTGCATTAAAATAATTTCATTTTAGCTGTACCTTTAGAACTTTCTAATGACCTTTTAACCTTCTTTAAGTAGAGATGTAATTATAAAGCAATAACCCAATAATTAAGTGTTAATTATCAACAATACTTCTGCTGTTACGTGGCATTTAATTATGTTATTTGTTTGTAATTACAAAGAACTGCACTAATGTGTACAGAATATACAAGGCATTCCTATAATTTAATATTTTAATTATAAAAATATTATTTGATAATTAGTTATTATTTACTCGACTAAAATAATTGTTAGGCATATCATTTTTTGTAGTGGTCTTTGGCCCTGCACCATAAACCTCCCCCTCAGCTCCTCTGCCTCACTTGCATTTGTCTTACTCTGGTCGATAGTGCCTATTCCCGCTGGCAATGAGATTTGACACCACTGAATTAGTCACCTTCTTCAGACAACTTGAACTGTTCGCAACAGTTAGCCCAGCAGTCTACTGACATAAATAAAGGCATCACAGCAACGTTCAATTTGTAAATGGTCCAGAGGTCCATGGAAAACAGTCGACGGAAGACATCACTGGAAGTTCACATTCCCATCCCCTCTTCCTACTGTAAGGGCTCAAATTCAGCGTAGCCATGTGGGTTTTATTGCAGGGGTGTAAAAAAGGTGTAAAAGCTCCAGCTCGATTATGTTGCCAGGACATCCTGTTTATGGCTAAGGGTATCCTTTGATATGGGCAACTGGCTTTAAGGCTTTGATGGTTAGCCATCCTTTGTTCCCAAGAAAGAAGAGGTCACGATGGACACAACGGACACGTTGGTCCCGAAAGACACATAAAGATTTATAGGACATTGTAAAACTTGCCATACAAGGTAGCAACAGGAAATGTACTGACACATGTATTTCGGGTATAAATATGTGTAATTGTTAGCATTCGGGGAGAGAGACTACACTAGCTTCCTAAGCGTTTCTAAACGCTTCGGTTTCTAGACTCTCTCCCACCTGGGTGAGTAGAATAAAGAGTTTAAACGAATTCGGTTGTCTGCCTGTTTTTTCTAATAGGCCACAGACTACAACATTTGGCGTAGTCGGCAGGATCTCTTTGGCACCGTCAACCACGAACGACTAAGCGGCATCGGTGGCTGAAACACGTCCGCAGGGGACAGAGTGCACTTCTCGACCGTTGTTCGAGACCCCGGACGTTAACGTTTTACAGACACTGAAGTCCCTCGTTTGGGGTTGATTTCGTGTTCAACTGAGATTCACAGACGAACCGATAAGGAAAAGGACAAGGATAAGGATAAGGTTCCGGATTTGGAAGGTAAGGGGCGGTCACTTTTGTCATTGTCTTGGTCTGGGTGCAATTAATATTTATTGGTGATATTTATTGGTAGTATTTATTGATAACATATTTTCGGATAATTGGCAATCAGACATATGGGACAGTCTTTGGATAAGAGTGATGGCGGTGCCCCGGTACAACACATGTGTTATTTATTTATTTGCTTCGTTAATGAAAAGATTGGGAAACGAGGCCTGGCCAGTAGGAGGTCCATGGAATGTAGAGACTATCAAAGAGGGGGTGCAGAAGCGCCATCAGGAGTCGAGGGAGTGAAGTTGGAGGGAAAATGAAGGTGTATGATCTAAGACTTGACCGTGGTACCCGAGCTCGAGGTGAATTTTAAACCGGTACCAAAGGGATATATCCAGCACAACAACAAAAGTCAGAATCCGAACCACTGGAGTATATAGCGGCTTTATTAGGTAATCAGGAGTCCGAGGGTGACGAGGAACCCTGGACGTGTCCGATCCTCACAGCCCCACAGGCAGAGCCACCGGCTGCGGTGGTGCCAGTCCCGGTTCTACCCTGACTACCCCCCGATTATGAGGCAGCATCAGGGAATATGGATAGGTCCCAGACAACCGTTGGTGAAAGGGTTAGGTTGCGCCACGAACAAGAATCCGCACGATCGGCGCTAGAGATTGAGGATGCTGCCCACCCTAGCCTTTTTCAGTACACCTCATGCTGCCCAGCAGGTTGAATTATTTGCCCTCACGCGGGCCTGCCATCTTTGCTCTGACCAACGTGCTAATATTTATACCGACTCACGATATGCCTTTGGGGTTGCACATGATTTTGGTAACCAGTGGCAGCACAGGGGCTTTTTGACTGCAGCAGGTACTCCTATTAAAAATTTCCTGTTTTTCCGAAATCTACTAGCGAGTTTAACACTCCCGAAAAACCTTGGCTGTCATTAAATGTAATTCGCATACATCTGTCAAGGATCCCATTTCTTTCGGGAATGCATTGGCTGATACATTGGCATGCACAGAAGCCCTGACCCCTACCATTTTAGTTTCTTCAGGCGAACAACAGCAGTTTTCTGCAACTACCGCTATGCCCAGTGTTTCGGAATTCTGCCAGCTTCAGGGGGACGCCCCCGAGGCTGAGAGACACCAGTGGAGCCAGGATGGGTGTTCCCCTCGCGAATCTGACTCGCTTTGGGTTACTGCCTCTGGCAAAGTTTGTGTCCCTAACGCGCTTTTACCTGTTTTGTTGCATTATGTGCACTCTCTTACCTATGCTGGTAAGAGGGGAATGTTGGATGTAATAAATGCTACATGGTATCACCCCAAAATACATTGGGGTTTACAAATTGATGTTATTGAATTGCCATGTGTACATAGTTATAAGTATTGCTTAGTTATTGTTGATGTGTTTAGCTGATGGATTGATTTTGCTATTGATGTTGCTATTATTACTCCCACTATTAGGGGAAGTGCACTCAAGATCTATATGGGATTGTGGTCAATCTGTATTTACTTCATGACATTTAGGTAAAGACGATCAGATAATGTGCAGAGCAGGCAATGGCACAATATTAATACCCTGGAAGGCAGAAAGAATAGGACCCTGCTCAGGACGGTTTAATAAGATCAGAGCTAAACAATTGAGAGACCAAGCCTATTGGGTTGTACCCTGTGGACATGCTTTGTGCCAGTTTAATTTCCAATGCCTGTCAGATGAATTTAGTTTTCCATGTAAGAAGCAACAGCCGTATCAGGGTCGAACTAGACGAACTCGAGGGTTACATCAGTCGTCCCTACGAGAGGAGATGAGGGGAAGAATAGACTGGGAAAAATTGGAGGTTACATGGGAATTTTGTTTTTGTCTTTCAGTCCAGGTATTTTTAAATTCATGTTACAAGTTGACAAAGCTTTTAATCAGGCGTAGCAACGTCATGGTGAACTATTTTATGGATAACACCTTTCCTTACTCCTATTCCGTGCACGCTTTACTATTGACTTATTTACTGCCTAGTATTGAGAGCGATAACCATTTGCTCGGAGGGTGAGCTGGTGCTTTAGAACACGTCTGCCCGGTTCTTTTTTAATCACTCAGAGCCCTGGCTCCAATAATTGGTGTACGGATTATGATAACTGACCAGATGACTATGGATTTCAATGTTTTAATGGGTGGTCCTTGAGACCCTATCTTAATCAAACACAGGAGAATTGGCCCCGGATACAAGTTAATTCTCCTCATGACTCTCCAGAAACACCAATAAATACAACTTGTTTCTGTAGAATGGGATCTAGACCAAATGGAGCCTGTCTGTGGGATTCAGCACATGCACCCATATCAGTACTGCAGTTCCCCCAAGACCTCTTAATGGGACTTACTTAATATGTGGGAGCTGAGCATATGTCTGGTTACCAGGACTTTCGCCACGGTATGATCAGGGATATTATGAGACCTGGACAGGGTGCTGTTATCTAGCTTTTGTAAACCCACATTTACGAATCATAAATCATCCTCTACAGCATCCAGAGTGGAGCTCTAAACGAGCTGTATCGGAGCTGATGGACTGTACGAGACTCAGGAACAAATAGGCCAGTTAACAACTGAAATGATAGCCCTGTGTCTTGTCGCTCTCCAGAATCGTATGGCTCTAGATTTCCTGCTAGCCGAGAGAGGGGGTACCTGTGCAATGATAGGGCAAGAATGTTGTACATTTGTACCAGATGTATCCTCTAATATCACCAATATCGCGGGGCATGTGAAGGAGGTTATAGAAAGAGCATTTAGCGTTTGAGCCCTCCGAGGGGGTGCTGTGAACTGTTTATGTATGTGCTGTTATGTTTGTGTGCCATTGTATGTTTGTTCTTAGTACCTGAACTGATGTACAGCGCTTTGGTCAATGTGGGTTGTTTTTAGATGTGTTATACAAATAAAATTGACTTGACTTGACTAAGAAAATAGGGGCAGATTTAGCCCAAGATCGAATTAATGCTTCAGGATGGGATTGGTTTGGTTTAGGATATGTGTGGGGGCCGATTCTCCATTATGGCAGTATCATTGCGTTAATTGTTGTGATTCTGTTAATCTGTTATTGTTTCGGTCCACGTATATGCCAAATATTTGTCAATCAACCACTTTAAAAGACTGTGATTATAGTATAATCAAAGAGGGGATGTAAGGGCTCAAATTCAGCGTAGCCATGTGGGTTTTATTGCAGGGGTGTTAAAAAGGTGTAAAAGCTCCAGCTCGATTATGTTGCCAGGACATCCTGTTTATGGCTAAGGGTATCCTTTGATATGGGCAACTGGCTTTAAGGCTTTGATGGTTAGCCATCCTTTGAAGTGTTAAGAAGAACAACTTGCCATATGGACTGCCCTTTGTTCCCAAGAAAGAAGAGGTCACGATGGACACAACGGACACGGAGGTCCCGAAAGACACAAAGATTTATAGGACATTGTAAAACTTGCCATATAAGGTAGCAACAGGAAATGTACTGACACATGTATTTCGGGTATAAATATGTGTAATTGTTAGCATTCGGAGAGAGACTACACTAGCTTCCTAAGCGTTTCTAAACGCTTCGGTTTCTAGACTCTCACCCACCTGGGTGAGTAGAATAAAGAGGTTAAACGAATTCGGTTGTCTGCCTGTTTTTTCTAATAGGCCACAGACTACAACACTACCCATCCCCTCCTTCCATCCCATCCATCACCAGGTGCCACAGATGGTAGATAGAACTGCCATGGAAAGGATATGAACCCATTCCAGCTTTAATCAGCAGAAAATAGTCATTCCCTTTAGCCAGCCATTACCCACGGGAACCCACCTAGAGGGCCGGTAAGCAGACCAGCTGTGGGAGGGAGGAGTGCAGTGCCTCGAAGGGAGAGTGGGCCGCTGGGGCTCGGCTGGACCAAGAGGCTAAGCACGTGGACTGGGTACAGTTTACAGTGGCGGAGGAGCACGAAGAACACCAACGGCTACGCTTGTAAACATCTCAGATGAACTGTCCTGGGCCCAGTACATAGATGTGATCACAGAGAAGGCGTGCCAGTGCCTCTATTTTCTGAGAAGTTTAAAGAGATTTAGGAACTGAACACTGACAATCGTCTACTGATGCACTATAGAAAGTATCCCCCCCCCCCTCTTTGAAAACATCTGGATAAAGCACTGCCTCAAGAAGGTGTCATTCGGGGTGGCGCAGCGGTACAGTTGTTGCTTAACAGAACCAGTGACCCGGGTTCGCTGGTCGGCACGGATTCTGAACGGCCTGTTTCCATGCTGTATCTCTAAACTAAACTAACCTAAACTAAATTTGTCATCAAGGACCCTCAACATCCGGGCCATGCCCTCTTCCCGCTACTACGATCAGGCAGGAAGTACAGAAGCCTGAAGACCTACACCAACAGGCTCAAGAACAGTTCATTTCCAACAAATTACCAGTTCTTGAACTGACACATACAATCCTAATCCTACCTCAGCACTGGAACACTTTAGACCACCTTTTGCACTACCATGGAATCGTATAATTGTGCTTTTCACTTAAAAAAATATTTTTGCTCTGTCTTTTTCGTTTTGCTGTCTGTAAAATGCATGTATAATTTTTGTATAATGTATATTTTTGGGTGTTGTCTGAGCCTACAAGGCTGCTGCAAACAAGATTTTCATTGCACCTCTCCTTCAGTGTGCTTGTGCCTATGACAATAGACTCGACTTCACTTAATATACAGCCCAGGATCCTATAAGTTTAAAAAAATACTTTCACAAACTGCAGAGATGGAAATGGGTTTTAGGAACTAGGGGTACTCTAAGGTCCGTGAGGCTGAGGTTGGGAAGGAAGGGGGGGGGGATTGAGGCACGAGACCAGAAACTTACTGTTTATAAATACGCACAGGAATAATAGGCTTGATATTGAATCGGGTGGAAGAAAACAGGCCGAAGAGTATCAAAAAAGATCCAAGTCTAGTAATAACAGGAGATAGCTTCAACAGCTGAGATGTAGCTGCTACATTATTCTACAGATTATTCTACAAAACTGATGCAATCGGTGTGGCCTGGAGTTTGCGTAAGAAACATGATGCTTAAATTAAGAATAATGTTATTCAGCTTCAAATATCCCCCAGATAGAGGAACAACATAGACATGTAACGCAGTGTGTGGCAGCAAAGACAATTGTATCAATATCCCTGCGCTTAACCTGCAAGATTTCAGTTTTGTTTACTATCAAAGGGCGCAAATAGCGAACTCCACACACACAAAGCGTACAACATGTTACAGAAAATGATTGCAAGTCGATATTTCTTTGTGCGTGCGCTTTCTCCGTCGATGTTCCAGACAATAAGCTCTTTATCCAACTTTGTGGGGAACCGGTCACTGTGACTTGGTGACGTTTCTCGACCCGAAACGTCACCCATTCCCTCTCTCCTAGATGCTGCCTGACCTGCTGAGTTATTCCAGCATTTTGTGATATCTTCGATTTGTACCAGTATCTGCAGTTATTTTCCTACACCACTGAGACTTGGTACTGCCTTTTTAAGCGATAGTGGGAGAGAGTGATGATCTGTTTCTTGCAGCTCCCCAGTGATGTAACGGGTTGTTATTGGCATCGTAGACACAGGTTTACTGCAACAGGTTGCAGGTAATTTCAGTCTGGGGCAAACACCCGGCAGCACCTCCCTGCCCAGCCCACAAAACAAACCCATCGCTGCTTTCTTTAACCAGGTGCTATCGGTTAGTGAAGGGGATGCCACCACATGCTAAATGTACCGAGTGTTCACCACTGATTACAAGACGTGATGCACACAACCTGCCTGCCCCTCACTGTACCGGCATCTTCAGTGAAAGGCCCGCCGTCCGCCAGCGACCATTCAAGCCGTTAATGATTGTTAGTGAAGTACAGTCCGGATTGTTTAAACAAACACACACCCACAATTCAATATAATGCATTTCCCGATGATTATTCCCCGTGAAAAATGAGACTTCGCTCACTCTGGGTGAAGCGAGAACAAACATAAAAGACATTCTTCAATCCACAGCCCACCCGAACCTGCGTGATATGGGTGTCTCGGTGTCATGCGCAGGCGCGCTGGCGCAAATTGCAGGCGGGGTCTTGCGCATGCGCGCCTCAGACAGCCGCCGGCGGCGGGATGTGCGCGTGCGCGCCTCGGGCAGCCGCCGCCGCCGGCTGTTATTGACGGTTGGCGCGCGGAGCGTGCAACGGTTTTCCTTCACTTCATGTTTTTGAATTTAAACTGAAAACTAGGGGGGCACGGTCCCCTCCGTAACCGCCATTTCCATCACTGATTGAATTGACTACAGATAATAATAATGATGAAAAGTGAAAATCATCACATTAAAAAGGTGAGTGCACTGAACAAAGTTATAACTGAACTTCATTTATAATTAAGATAATTGTCCACAGCCTGAATGACTAACCTGTGAATGATGTGCTTGCCCTGCAGATAATCCAGAGCCAGAGCCAGAGCCAACTCAAATATGTTCATTGTACGGTTGCCTCCTTGAAGTGGACCTTCTGGAGCAGGTGATACCGGAGGTCTCCCAACGGTAAGAAGGTCCACCATCAGGCACATGTCCTCCTCATCTTGAAACGCAAACCATACGTTTATGGGAAGACCTCAGGGAGTAAATACTGAGAAAATGTTCCAATGTGGAGCAAGTACTTACCGACTTGTCAGTGATTTCAGCGAAAATCCGGATGCCGGAGAAGCATTGACAGCGTGGGTATTTTCGCGATGTTTCTGAAGACGGTGTAATCACGACCTGACTCGGCATTGTCATGGTCTTTGTCGTCGGGTAAAAGAAAATGTTGGCGATCTGTTACGACTTTGACAGTCACCTGTTGTCGCCAAAAAAATCGCCTAGTGGGTCAGGCCCTTGAAGTACAGCGATAATCTTACTGATCTGCATGCAAAAAACAATTTCACTCTACCTTGGTACACGTGGCAATAAAGGAACCATTGAACCATGGGGCGGCACGGTGGAGTTGCTGCCTTACAGCGCCAGAGACCCTGGTATGACCCTGACCTCCAGTACTGTCTGTAGGATGTTTGTACGTACTCCCCGTGACCAGGTGGGTTTTCTCCGAGATCTTCGGAAAGGACTTAAGTTGGGGATGAATCCTGCTGCGAGTTTCATCTCCAGGACAGCATCCCAGTTGATATCCTGCTCGTAATATTCCTTTAGTTTGGCCAGGCTGGACAGTCTTTCGGTCGGGCTAACTGTAACCAGCTGAAATATAATAAATAGAAATTACTCGCGGCAGGAGGAAGATCCCAGCGGTATCTTCATACATTATCAACGGCCAACCTGCCTCATCACACAGAATGCTGGAGTAATTCGGTGGCAGCATCTCTGGAGAGAAGGAATGGGCAATGTTTCGGGTCGAGACCCTTCTTCAGACATGCTGCCTGCGCCACCATCTTCTTCCTCGTGGCTTCCAACCCTTCTCTCCAGAGATGCTGTCTGTCTCACTCAGTTACTCCGGTAATTGATGTCTATCTTCAGTGTAAACTAGCATCTGCAGTTCCTTCCTACACATCGCCACATCACACAATGTCTTCTGACTTTTAGTCTGCGCCTCACGCATTCCACTTGTCTAACTCCTGTATCTAACTCTATGACTATTGGATGAAATGTTGGAGGGTGGGTCTAGTGTAGCTGGGACATGTTGGCCGGTGTGGGCAGGTTGGGCCGAAGGTTCTGTTTCCTCACAGTATCATTCTATGACTCTATGACTAACTCCCAACATAATTCTACAATTGCACATTTTACCTTCCAAACATCCAGGAGATGCAACTAGAACAGAGTGGAAGAACCACAAGGTGACCATAATGGGGAAGAGAACTTGGGTGGTTGAAGAAGTGCATGCACTGTGTGGGCCGAAAGGACTGTATAACTGTATGGCTCGACGACATTGATGCCATTCACAGTCACCAGCTCAGATACTGACACTGAATGAATGTCGGACAGCAGATCAGTCCGGGGATGTGCACACTGTGCAACATTGTGGTTAATCCAGGCCTTGGCTAGCTAGAGGGCAAGGTACACACAGGTTTGACCAGAGAGGACAGATGAGGATTGTGGTGGCAGCCCAGGGAAGAACGCTGAACAGTAGGCACAATGAAATGCTCTGTGTATTTGGCTGCCTATTATAAAAACTATATTTATTCTACGCAATGGAATCAACTGTAATGCAGGATTTGATGTCAATATTGTACAGTCCAGAACCCCCCTCTCTGTTCTCTCTCTCTTGCCCCTGGCTCTGCTCCTGCTCTCCCATGGTTTACTAGGAGTGCTGGTGTGCCATCCTAAACGACTGGCATTGCTTCTATGGGCCATAATGGTCGGCATGAACGAGTTGGGCCAAAGGGCTTGTTTGCGTGCTCCATGACTCTGTGACACTATGCCTCTATCCATAGTTCCCACCACAGAAGGCAACAATATACCTCATCAAAGCTGTCATGCTTCATGCTTTTACTTGCAAAGCTTCTCGGATTGTCCTGAGGGTTTCAATAATTAAAAATGAATCTCTTGGACGCAGTTCTTAGCAACCTAATGTTTCTTGAAGGCTTGTTGCTGATAAAAAATATTGCTACAGTTGATGGTCGAAACTTAACAGAAAGGGACTAAGGAATCAACATTTCCCAACTACCCTGGGAAGATGGTAGTCTCCAGGAATGGACCAGTAAGTGTCAGCGTGGCAGATTAGGGTAGTCAAGGGGCAGGAGGTTAACTGACTAAATCTACCATAATACATCCTCTACATGTGTACTTACCTTCTGAAGCAATGACACTAATGCACTGGACCAGGCAGAGGGGTAGATTATGGTAACACTAGTGACCATGTCCAATGCTTCAGTCATCCTGGTGGTCGTGGTGATATTGTATGGTCTCTGTGAAAAGACAATGCATTCATAGCACTATACATCAGAGGTAAAATCCAATCAAAATTCTTTGACCCACAATGTTTGTGCCAAGCTCGCTGCCTAGCTGAACTGGTCTCATCTGTCTTCATGTGAATCATATCCCTCTATTCCTTGAATTTCCTTGTGCTTTCAAAAACCTCTTGAATGCCACTATTATATCTGCCTCCACCACCACCCATGGCAATACGTTGCAGGCCCCAACACCCTGTGTGTAAAAACCTTTCCCCGCACATCTCCATTAGACTTTCCCCCTCTTTCCTTGTAGCTGTGCCCTCCAGTGTTGAACATTTCCACCTTTTCTCCACCCATTTTTGCAGCTGATCTATATCACGCTGTATCTTCTGATGGTGTTCATCACTGTCTGCAATTCCTCCAAACTTCATTATATTTTGAATAAACCTCTTTTAATTTCAATTCTATAATCAAAGTGAAGAAAAAAATAAACGGGCAAAGCACCAATGGAGGAATTGCTTAAAGAGGTTATCATTTGGCTAAAATAACAAGGGCTTCACCACTTTAGCCAAATTAGGATGGCTAAATGTAATGTAACATGAGTTGTGGGATTAGTTCATCAGTAGGACATACTTGGGTTTGTTCCCACTTCTGATCGGAGGTAATGGTGGCAGAGGATTGGAAAGGGATAATAGCTGACTTCAACATCGCAGGGCTGGGCAAGCTGCAAGGAAAGGCCACGTGCATGTTGTCCCATCAATTCTTCCATCAAGCGCACAGAATTATAAAATTTGCTCACTGCCTTGGCTACCTGGACAAGCGATCAAGATAGACTCTCGGATTTTCAGGAATAAATGTTCCAGATATCACCAATGTTTCAGTGTCAATAGGATGTCCTGATATCCAAGTGTATACTTGGATCAGCGGTGGAGAAAGTAATTTGGTCCAATCCTTCTCTGGCACTCTGTTGACTCAACTGGTGCATCAATCAAGAGTTTTGCAGAGGGTGTCAAGCTCCCCAATTTATACCTTATATTGAATGATGGAACCAAAGTGCAGCTACAGATTCCTATCTATCAAGCTACTAATGTGTTGGTGCAGGCAAGGGAAGAGTGAAATTAGGAACAAGATGATGATGTATGCTTAGCGACCGATTTTGTAAGATATGGGGCACAAATAGGCACTGAGATTAGATCGCATGTGATCCAAGGAGAGATAGATGAATGGATAGAAAATTAGCTTCAATTGGAAGATTGGAAAATTGGAAGGAAACAGAGGGTGATGGTGGAAGGTTGCTTCTCGGACTGGATGCCTGTGACTAGTGGCGTGCTTCAGGGTTCGGTGCTGGGCCCGTTATTGTTTGTCATCTATATCAATGATTTGGATGGTGCTGGGCCCGTTATTGATTGTCATCTATACCATCTGTGAATGATGTGCTTGCCCTGCAGATAATCCAGTTGCCCTGCAGATGAGCCAGAGCTCAAATATGTTCGTTTGTACGGTTGGCTCCTTGAAATGGACCTTCTGGAGCAGGTGATACCGGAGGTCTCCACCGGGAAGAAGGTCCACCACCAGGCACATATCCTCCTCATCTTGAAAGGAATACCTGAAAGAATGAGAATAAACTGTGATTACTGACATCTGCAGAACAGAAAACAGATTAGAGCCCTATAAGTTTATGTGAAGACCTCAGGGAGTAAATACTGAGAAAATGTTCCAATGTGGAGGTATGAAAATCTGCACTGTAAATGTAATCAGATAAAGCTAATAGAGAATTATGGGTGGCACAGTAGGACAGCTGGTAGAGTTACTGCCTCACAGCGCCAGAGACCCAGGTTCAATCCTGACCCCCAAGTGTTGTCTGTGTGGAGTTTGCACATGCTCACTGTGACCGGGTCGGTTTCTTCCAAGTGCTCAGGTTTCCTCTCACATTCCAAAGGCGTGCAGATTTTGGCCTTGGTTACTGGGTAGGTTACTTGGCCTCTTTAAATTGCTCCGGGTGTGTATGAAGTGGATGCGAAAGTGAATGACGTAGGATGAATGTGAACTGGTGATCAATGTTTGGCGTGGACTGGGTTGGCCGAAGGGCCTGTTTCCATGTTATATCTCTAAACGAAATTCAGGCAAAACCTCTTTGCCCAGAATGTAGTTCAAAAGTGTAATTCACAAACCATGAGTTGAGTTTAGCAGCTCAAGTACATTCAAAGAAACACAAGGTCAGTGCACGAGGGAGAAACAAAGAGACGATTTTGTTGGTAGAATTGATGAAGAGGTTCATACGAAAGCCAGCGGTAAGGAATGACCTAGTTCTCTGCATTAATCCCATGTGGCATCCATCAAAACCAAAGATAAAAGTCCTCTTGAATAGAACTACAGCTACAACAACCAAACTAATGAGCCAATTAGACTACTTTGAAATAAGCAAAAGCTAATTTCAGTTTGAAAGACAAAAAATGCTGGAGTAACTCAGCGGGTCAGGCAGCGTCTTCAGAGAACATTGATAGGTTTTGAGTCTCGATCCTTCTTCACACTGATTGCAGGGGAGCAAGGAGAGGCAGGACAGAGCGTGGCCAATAATGGGCGATCATAGGCGAGGATTTTATTTGATAGGCAGATTGTTGGACAAAGGTGAGAGATGAAAAGACAGGTCACAATGTGCTGGAGTAACTCAGCAGGTCAGGCAACATCTCTGGAGAAGATAGTCACATATCCATGTTCTCCAGAGATGTTGCCTGACCTGAGTTGCTCCAGCATGTTGTGGCTTTTTGTGTATTAACCAGTATCTGCAGTTCCTTGTTTCTATATGAAGAGACAGGTGTGAACCTAGAGAGGATAAAGGGATGCAAATTGTGAAACTCGACGGTAGAAAGGTTGTGAACTGTGGAGCCATTGGAAGGGATGCAGGGAGGGGGAAGGGAGAGGTCAGTGCAAGGTCAGCCAGGTCCAGGGAAGGGGGAGGGGGTGATCTTGGGGAAGAGAGAGAAGGGGGAAATTACTTAAGAAAGGTAAAAATTGATGGAGTAACTCAGGGGGTCAGGCAGCACCTCCGAAAACCATCAATAGGGATGCTTCAGATGGATTGTGGAGGAGGGGGAAGAGAGCTGGAAAAGAGAGGGACAGAACAGAGTCTGGCCGGTAATAGGTGAACGCAATTGAGGGGGGGCTTTGATAGGCAGATTGTTGGACGAAAGCCAGAGATGAAAAGACAGGTGTGAGTCCAAAAGGGATAAAGAGTTGCGAATTATGAATCTCAAGGGTAGAAAAGTTGTATCGTACCAGAGAAAGACACAAAGTCCTGTTCATTTCACGTTTTACTCCAACAAGGTAGTTATAGATAAAGGTTTAATTACAAAGAATAAACAACTCAAAGTCGGCTCCTCCCTCAATGCCCAAGTCGGATTGTCAGAGTCCTCCTGTTCAGTTTCAGCGACTTTACCTGAGCCCATGCTCGCGGTCCAGTAGCCCTGACAGTGAGTTTAAGAAATTCTCCCTTGAATTTTATTCAAAGGAACGCGGTGTCATTAATACATGGTCAAAACACAATTACATTTACTGTGGAATGTGGATCGATGTATTGATGACACATTGTATAACTACTACCTATTAACTACTGTGCTAACAGTGGCAGTTAACAAATCGGTTTTGTCTGAGTGGAATAAAGTGATAAACGACTCAAATCTTTCTGCAGTACTCAATAAACAGGAGCTGGAAATTGAAAACTAGGGGAACGCCGTCCCCTGCGTACCCCCCCATTTCCATCACTGACAACCTGTCCAGTCTTCCACTTGGATTTCCGGTGCGCATTGGTCTCGAGGGACCTATACTAACTGTGGCATTGATGCTCACAGTGGATAGGGGATTACTGTGTATTTATTTTATTTATTCGGAGGAAGTGCATGTCACATTAAATGCCGACTCGCACCACCTCCTGAATGGAAGAGGTAGTTTAGCGATACCTGCATTGGTGGGTCAGCAGTCACATTTAGGCTAGACTGGGTAAGGAAACCGGAATTAAAACTGAAATTGCAGGAAATATTCAGCTGGTCAGCCAGTCTTTGTGGAAAGAAAATAGTTCTCGTTCTTGGTTTTGGACACATTTTGTTCTCCTCTGATTCATAGTACTACTTTTGCTGGCAATTGGATTTGATTTCACTAAATTAGCCAGAATCAAAATGCCATCTTTGAACTGCCAGGAAATGTTAGACCAGTTCTGTTGAATGATTTCAGTCCTGAAATGTTAACTCTTTTTCTTTCCACATATGCTGCCAGGTCAGACTTATGAAAGACGGGAGATTTCCTACCCCAAAAAACATTAGTGAACCAGATGAGATTTTACAACAAATCAGTAGTTTATGCTTATTGAGACTTTTTTAAAAATCCAACTAGTAATCAATTGAATTTATATTCCCCGAAGATAGACACAAAAAGCTGGAGTAACTGAGCGGGTCAGACAGCATCTCTAGAGACAGAGTAAAGGAATAGGTGACATTTTGGGTGGAGACCCTTCCCCACCAGCAATTGTGGTTTCAACTCTGGATCCAGAGTCCAGAAAATGACAACGAGCAACTTAACCACTACGCCACCGTGCCTAATGTGAGATTAACTGCTAACAATAGGCATATCTTTGCAGGAAAATCTGATAACATCACAGTTCGCAACAGTATATCTGAAATAAACACTCAGTGCAATGGGAAGCACAGCTGTAACCCATCTTACAACTCTTTATCTCATCCAAGACAAACAATATGGTTTTACTGACCAGTGACGAGTTGTTTAATTTTTTGGCCAGGCGCTTTTTCTTCTTGGCAAAGGGTTTTGACTCTAGAATTTGTTCTTCGAGTGCAAATCCTGGGTCACAATTTAGTTGGCCTCTCTACATACAAAGAAAATATATATATGTCAGGGAAGGCAGGCTGTGATACAATGGGCTCATAAAGCCAATGGTCTGTGTTGTACCATGGCTTTCAATTTTGTCATAAACACGCGACTTGCACTGGAATTTGATTGGGAAACCTGCAATCCACTTGTAACTGATCAAAGAATTATGACAATACTCAGAATTACATAAAATGTACAACAGAGACAAGGACCAATTAACATGACGGCTCCATGCTTGGTCTTGGTGCTTCACATAGGCTTTCTACTATTCATTGTTGGATGAATTACGGGCAATGATGAATCAGAGTATAGGAGGGAGATCGATCATCTGATTGAATGAAGCCAGAACAACATCCTTGTTCTCAATGTCAGCAAGATTACGTAGCTGATTGTTGACTTTAAAATACTTTCAAAGAGCAATGCCGAGGATCCACTATCATGTCTTCATCGATAAGCCGATGGTGGAGAGAGACAACAACTTTCTGGGTAACAAGTTCATGGGTATGCCTATCTCTGAAGTTCTGTCCGGGATCCAGCACATTGATGTAATCATAATGTCTATCAATGCCTCTAGAAGATTGGGGAGATTCGGTATGTCGTTGAATACTCTCTTGAACTTCCACAGCTGTACGGTAGAGATCATATTAACTGGTTGCGTCAAGACCTGGTTCGGCAACTTAAATGCTAAGGAACAAAGGAAATTATCAAATGTGGTGGACACTGCCCGGTCCATCATGGGTACTGACCACCCCACCATCGAAGGGATCCACAGGAGGAGCTGCCTCTAAAAAGGCAGCCAGCATCATCAAGGACCCAGGTCACTCTGGCCACGCTCTCATTTCACTCCTGCCACTAGGAAGAAGGTATAGTAGTCTGAAAACTATGACTTTCTGGATCAAAAACAGCTTATTCCTACCAACCATCAGACTTTTGAACACTACGATCACCAACTAAATTTCGAAGAAAGAACTGTCTTTGTTGTACTGGGACATTCGGCTTTTGTTTTTATTTTGCATCAATATTGTGTTTTTTTAATTTATTGAACCTTTTTTGTTCATTTATTATGATGACTTTTGAGTGCAGTTTACAGACCTGTTATGCAAGTAAGAATTCAATTTTTCCATTTTGGTACACATGATAATTAAACACTCTTGACTTGTGAACTGAAACAGGTTTTAAGAACATTCAATATGTGTTTTGCATGTTTGCCAGGGAGATGGCATTTATTATGGACTATTTGTGACAGTAAACATACTGCAGTGGATCAAGGCTGGCTGGGAGGCTGGAGTTAATGTGTGCCACCACCGGACTCTCGAACCACTGCAGTCTCAAGGTGCTTACAATGCCTGCACGCTAACTTTTTACTTCTCACGATGTATCTCCTTTATACCAGTTACCAGTTTATTCCATTCAACATATATTCATTTCCTGACCATCCTGAAGTGTGTTGAGACTGACAAGCTTATCTTTCAGTCACAGGAACAGATACTCTATCGTGCACAATGGTTTATTGCAGTTCAGTCAAAATCACACCCAGTCTGCGCACACTTAATAATTTGCATTTTTTTGATCAAACACTTTGACTGATTCTTGATTAACACAACTGAAATAAAATTGAGCAAGTTAAATATATATGTATATAATCTATATATAAATATATATATATACTGTATATGTGTTTTCAACTTTGTCTCCCTCGCCAAGGTTTTCAATGATGTGATGGGAACCAGGACACGCACAAAGCGTGGAATCCCCGTCTGATCTGTAGGGAGAGGTTGAGTAGGCTGAGACTCTATTCCTTGGAGTGCAGGAGGAGGAGGCGTGATCTTATAGAGGTGTATGAAATCGTGAGAGGAATAGATCGGGTAGATGCACAGAGTCTAATGCACGATAGGTGAATCGAGGACCAGAGGACATAGGTTTAAGGTGAAGAGGAAAAGATTTCAGAGGAACCTGAGGGGTAACTTTTGCACACAACGGGTGGTGGGTGTATGGAACAAGCTGCCAGAGGAGGTAGTTGAGGCTGGGACTGTCCCAACATTTAAGAAGCAGTTAGACAGGTACATGGATAGGACAGGTTTGGAGGGATATGGACCAAATGCTGGCAGGTGGAAATAGTGTAGCTGGGACATGTTGGCCGGTGTGGGCAAGTTGGGCCGAAGGGCCTGTTTGCACACTGTCACTCTATGACTCTGTGACTCTATGACTGCCACCATCAGAGTCAGCAGAATTGGAGCTCAGGCCAGAAGACTCAGACTGCCGGAGCATTTCACCAGGCTTTTAGAGCGATGAATATGGTCTGCATAGTGTTCTCAGTCAGAAAACCAAACCTTGTTGCTCTATCAGGTTAATAGTTAATGGGGCACATAATACTAACATAATACCCGTGGCTATGCTGTTACAACTAACGATAGACACATAAAATGTCAGACAGCATCACTAGAGAAAAGGAATAAGTGATGTTCCAGGTCGAGACCTTTCTTCAGAACAGGTAACTAAAGATGGGTGTCACTGTTTGCCCCAGTGATCATAGAAACATAGGTGCAGGAGTAGGCCATTCGGTCCTTCGAGCAGGCAATGCTTCATGGCTGAACATCTAAAATCAATACCTCGTTCCTGCTATTCCCAATATCCATTGATTTCTTTAACCATAAGAGCTAAATCTAACTCTCTTGAAAACATCCAGTGGATTGTGGCAGAAAATTCCACAGATTCACATCTCTCTGGCTGAAGAAATTTTTCCTCGTCTCAGTCCTAAATGGCTGACCCTTTATTCTTAAAATGTGCTGGTTCTGGACTCCCCAACATGGGGAACATGTTTCCTGCATCTAGCCTGTCCAATCCTTTAAGAATTTTATATGTTTCTATAAGATCCCCTCTCATCCTTCTAAATTCCAGTGAATACAAGCCCAGTCGACCCATTCTTTCATCACATGTCAGTCCCGCCATCCCGGGAATTAACCAAGTGAACCTACGCTGCACTCAGTGGGAATCCCTTTTGTAGGCTAAAGTCACAAAGATCAGAAAGTCCATGTCTGTAATCTATGTTGAATTAGGATTTTGGTAAAGTGAAATGCTACAGTTTCCACAAATGAGAAGAAATTGTGGGCAATATTACTATTTATGTTATCTAATCTGAATGCCCAATCTAGGAGATTCTTGTGATCAAAGGACTTGTCTTGTGCTGATTACCTAGGGGAAATTCATCCGTTTTGGTCACAAAAGTATTAAAGGAACAAAGATACTTATTAATAAACAGAGCAGGGTGATAGGTACCAATCGCCTGCATAACCCATGTCCAGGAAACTAAATACCAAATAAACGGTCTGTCTCATTTTAATGCATAGATCTTCCTTCCTCGAGTCAAATGTCAATTCACGCCCTGTTCTTCAGCCTTTGACTAATATTGTAGAGATGCCTCCTTTAGATTGAAATGTTAGATGCTGACGTAACATCAACCCTAATTTAATCCAGCTGCAACGTATTTTGGGAAGTGAGAGAATCAGTACATGCAAATTTGTTCTTTCTTAGGGATGAATTGTACACTTTATTCTAGGCTACTTAAACAGGTAACTGCTGGAATGGTGGAGTGGTTGTTTATAATGCTTACCTCCGGGCCCTTAAAATGGCAGTGGGAGGTGCCCCCGGGGCATGAAGGTTGAAGATGGTTGGGCAATGAGAGGGATGACGGTTCGTGGGACGAGCGGGTGGAGGTGACGGTTGCAACGGACCTTTAGGGCCAGCTGTAGTTGGGACTGTGAAATGGCCCGGAAATCTGGTGACTCAGTGCTGGGACCCCAGCTATTTACAATATATATTAATGATTTGGACGACGGAATTGAATGCAACATCTGCAAGTTTTGCGGATGACACGAAGCTGGGAGGCAGTGTTAGCTGTGAGGAGGATGCTAGGAGGCTGCAAGGTGACTTGGATAGGTTCGGTGAGTGGGCAAATGCATGGCAGATGCAGTATAATGTGGATAAATGTGAGGTTATCCACTTTGGTGGCAAGAACAGGAAAGCAGACTATTATCTGAATGGTGGACGATTAGGAAAAGGGGAGATGCAACGAGACATGGGTGTCGTGGTACACCAGTCATTGAAAGTAGGCATGCAGGTGCAGCAGGCAGTGAAGAAAGCGAATGGTATGTTAGCATTCATAGCAAAAGGATTTGAGTATAGGGGCAGGGAGGTTCTACTGCAGTTGTACAGGGCATTGGTGAGACCACACCTGGAGTATTGCGTACAGTTTTGGTCTCCTAATCTGAGGAAAGACATTCTTGCCATAGAGGGAGTACAGAGAAGGTTCACCAGATTGATTCCTGGGATGGCTGGACTTTCACATGAAGAAAGACTGGATAGACTCAGCTTGTACTCGCTGGAATTTAGAAGATTGAGGGGGGATCTTATAGAAACTTACAAAATTCTTAAGGGGTTGGACAGGCTAGATGCAGGAAGATTGTTCCCGATGTTGGGGAAGTCCAGAACAAGGGGTCACAGTTTAAGGATAAGGGGGAAGTCTTTTAGGACCGAGATGAGAAAGTTTTTTTTCACAAAGAGAGTGGTGAATCTGTGGAATTCTCTGCCACAGAAGGTAGTTGATGCCAGTTCATTGGCTATATTTAAGAGGGAGTTAGATGTGGCCCTTGTGGCTAAAGGGATCAGGGGGTATGGAGAGAAGGCAGGTACAGGATACTGAGTTGGATGATCAGCCATGATCATATTGAATGGCGGTACAGGCTCGAAGGCCGAATGGCCTACTCCTGCACCTACTTTCTATGTTTCTATAACTCTTGCATAGACTCAGTGGGCTTTTTCTATGCATTATGTATTGAACCATGGATTGGACTAAAGGGCCTGTCCCACTTTAGGCGATTTTAAGGCGACTGCCAGCGACTAGGCTGTCGCCGACAGTTCGCAGGGTGTTGCGGGCATGATCATGAGGAGTCTTCCAAAAATCGTAGTGGATCTCAGCGCGTCGCTGAGAAATCATCCAGAGTGAAATCTCTCGGCGACAGCTGGCTTGTCGGCAGGTATCGTTGCTTATTGCGGGCGCTGTCGCATGCTGTCCCCAGGTTTGATAGGTTCTCTTAGATGCATTTAGAAGCACATAATATTAAAATAAGTAAAGTCATTTCAAAATACCATAAAATGTTTGTGTTTAACCAATTTATTTACCGTCAGGACATTTGACAGGTAGATTGGAGGCGACAGTTTGACGGTCAGGTAAGCGTGGGAATTTTTGCGATGTTTATGGCCATCAGCCATTACATTTAAAGTGGGCTCCCAACCCTGATATCCAACCCAGAAACCAGATATGCATCACATTTACATTTTCAAAGAATGCCCACACACTTTTCACAAAAATCCACTTAACCACTTTAAAAAAAAAAAATTTAATACAGCTATTAGTAAACTGGAAGTAAATCCAGTTTATTCCTTGTTACAGTGAAGCTTGGTTTTCAAGTAACCTGGGCAAGATGTTTTATTTCAAAACTCTCAAGTACTTACCGACTTGTCTGTGATTTCAGCAAAAATTAGGACGCCGGAGATGCATTGACAGCGTGGGAATTTCTGCGATGTTTCTGAAGACGGTGTAATCGCGACCTGACTCGGCATTGTTGTGGTCTTTGTCGTCGGGTAAAAGAACATTTTGGCGATCTGCTACTGCTTTGAAAGTCGCCGCTCCAAAAAAATCACCTAGTGGGACAGGCCCTTTAAGTACAGCGATAATCTTACTGATCTGCATGCAAAAAAACAATTTCACTCCACCTTGGTACACGTGGCAATAAAGGAACCATTGAACCATGGAGCGGCACGGTGAAGTTGCTGCCTTACAGCGCCAGAGACCCTGGTATGACAGGTATAACAGAGCTTTATTTGTCATTCGGTACCGAAGTACCGAACGAAACTACATAGCAGTCATAGAAAAAAAGAACCACAAGACACATAACCCCAACACAAACGTCCATCACAGTGACTCCAAACACCCCCTCACTGTGATGGAGGCAACAAAACTTCCACTCTCTTCCCCACGCCCACGGACAGACAGCTCGTCCCCGACCGACCCGCACAGTCCCCGCAAGGGGATGGAAGTCCCCCCGGCCGAATCGCACCGGGCGCTGAAACGTCTCGCGGCCGAGCCGGGCGATGAAAGGCCCCGCGACCAAGCCTTGCGCAGCTAAGTCCCGTGGTCGAGCCGCATCAGCGATGTAAAGTCCCGCAGCCGAGCCGCACCGGGCGATGTTAAGTCCCGCAGCCGAGCCGCACAGAGCGATGTAACGTCCCGTGGTCGAGCCGCACCAGCGATGTAAAGTCCCGCAGCCGAGCCGCACCGGGCGATGTTAAGTCCCGCAGCCGAGCAGCACCAGCGATGAAAAGTCCCGTGGTCGAGCCGCACCGGGCGATGTTAAGTCCCGCGGCCGAGCTGCACCGGGTACTATTAAGTCCAGCGGCCAAGCCGCACCAGCGATGTAAAGTCCAGCGGCCAAGCCGCACCAGCGATGTAAAGTCCCGCGGCCGAGCCGCACCGGGCACTGTTAAGTCCAGCGGCCAAGCCGCACCGGGCGATGTAAAGTCCAGCGGCCGAGCCGCACCGGGCGATGTTAGGCCCCGCAGCCGAGCCGCACCCCGTGCCGTGAGGAAGAGAAAAGTTTCCCCCATCCCCCCGCCACCCCCCACCCACACCACCACCCCCCACACATACACAACCAAAAAAAAATACAAAAACCATCCCAACACCGACACACAACAAAAAAAAAGGAAAAAAGACGAACAGACTGCTAGTGAGCCGCAGCCGTTAGGCGCCGCCACTTCCGCTTTTAGACCCTGAGCACCAGTACTGTTTGTACGGAGTTTGTACGTTCTCCCCGTGACTGGGTGGGTTTTCTCCGAGATCTTCAGTTTTCCCCACACTCCAAAGATGCACAGATTTGTGGGTTAATTGGCTTGGTATGAGTGTAAATTGTTCCATGTGTGTGTAGGATAGTGTTAATGTGTGAGGATCGCTGGTTGTTCCGGACCCGGTGGGCAGAAGGGCCTGTTTCCGTGCTGTATCTCTAAACTAAACTAAACATTGAGAGATGGAAAGTGATCAACATGTGATGTGGCTGGCTAGAATTCACTGTTTCATGATACACAGTTGCTCGTCAAAGGACTTTGTGGAACGGACTTACGTTGGGGATGAATCCTGCTGTGAGTTTCTTCTCCAGGATAGCATCCCAGTTGATATCTGCCACGTACGGACAGTCCTGTACATTGGCCAGGCTGGACAGTCGTTCGGTCGGGCTAACTGTAACCAGCTGAAATATAATAAATAGAAATTACTCACGGCAGGAGGAAGATCCCAGCGGTATCTTCATACATTATCAACGTCCAACCTGCCTCATCACACAGAATGCTGGAGTAATTCGGTGGCAGCATCTCTGGAGAGAAGGAATGGGCAATGTTTCGGGTCGAGACCCTTCTTCAGACATGCTGCCTGCGCCACCATCTTCTTCCTCGTAGCTTCCAACCCTTCTCTCCAGAGATGCTGTCTGTCTCACTCAGTTACTCTGGTAATTGATGTCTATCTTCAGTGTAAACTAGCATCTGCAGTTCCTTCCTACACATCGCCACATCACACAATGTCTTCTGACTTTTAATCTGCGCCTCACGCATACCTCTTGTCTAACTCCTGTATCTAACTCTATGACTCTATTGGACGAAATGTTGGCGGGTGGGACTAGTGTAGCTGGGACATGTTGGCCGGTGTGGGCAGGTTGGGCCGAAGGGCTTGTTTCATCACAGTATCATTCTATGACTCTATGACTAACTCCCAACATAATTCTACAATTGCACATTTTACCTTCCAAACATCCAGGAGTTGCAACTAGAACAGAGTGGAAGAACCACAAAGTGACCATAATGGGGAAGAGAACTTAGGTGGTTGAAGAAGTGCATGCACTGTGTGGGCCGAAGGGACTGTATAACTGTATGGCTCGACGACATTGATGCCATTCACAGTCACCAGCTCAGATACTGACACTGAATGAATGTCAGACAGCAGATCAGTCCGGGAATGTGCACACTGCAACTTTGTGGTTAATCCAGGCCTTGGCTAGCTAGAGGGCAAGGTACACACAGGTTTGACCAGAGAGGACAGATGAGGATTGTGGTGGCAGCCCAGGGAAGAACGCTGAACAGTAGGCACAATGAAATGCTCTGTGTATTTGGCTGCCTATTATAAAAACTATATTTATTCTACGCAATGGAATCAACTGTAATGCAGGATTTGATGTCAATATTGTACAGTCCAGAACCTCCCTCTCTGTTCTTTCTCTCCTGCCCCTGGCTCTGCTCCTGCTCTCCCACGGTTTACTAGGATTGCAGGCTGGACATCAAGCCCATTGCAGCTTAACATCATCTGTGGCCACTGCCTCTGATAAACAGCAGTCTTTCACCAGCTGCACCATACCCACTGGGGCAGGTCTGAGCAGGAAGACACCACAGGCACTAAGTGTATGGACAAAGGCGGGCAATTTACATTTGACGAGAAAATAGCATTTCATTTACAAAGTTTGTTTTGGAATGCTTTTTGTGTTTTGCAATGTCTCAGCAGATATTGTGATGAGGAGAATAGATAGGGTGAATGCATTGAACTCTTTTACCCAGTTTAGGAGAATTAAGAACCAGAGGACTTTGGTTTAAGGTGAGAGGGGCAAGATTTAACAGGATCCTGAGGATCAACCTTTTCACTCGGAAGGTGATGGGTATATGGAATGAGCTGCCAGAGAAGGTCGATGAGGCAGGTACTAAAACAGCATTTGAAAGGCATTTGGACATGTCCATGGATAGGAAATGTTTAGAGGGGTCATTGGCAGCTCTCAGTCTGGAAAGGCCATGCTTCTGCACCACGGTGAGATCTCCAGGGTCTTTGCACATATTGGCAGCATCTGCTGTGGCTGACCGGCCCAATTCTCCAGTGACAGTCTTAGCCGCAATGGGAACAGATAATGGAAGCCATTCGGGTTGTAGAAGCTTGCTTCTTGCCGCCGGCCCCCCTCTCTGCAGCACGCAACTTCCTGCCCATATCTGCCCTCCTAATGCCTTCCTGGTCAATCTCACACCATAGAGGGATATGGGCCGAAACAAATGGGCAAATGGGACCAGCGTAGATGGGGCATAATGGTCGGCATGAACGAGTTGGGCCAAAGGGCCTTCAGCAGTCATAGTATTGAGTTTAGAAGTTGGGAAGTCATGTTGCAGTTGTAAAAGACGTTGGTGAGGCCGCATTTAGAGTATTGTGTTCAGTTCTGGCCACCATGTTATAGGAAAGATGTCAAACTCGAAAGGGTACAGAGAAGATTTATGAGGATGGTGCTAAGACTCAAGAGTCTGAGCTATAGGGAGAGGTTGAGTAGGCTGGGTCTCTATTCCATGGAGCGCAGGAGGATGAGGGAGTGGTCTTATTGAGGTGCATAAAATCATGAGAAGAATAGATTGGGTAGACGCACAAAGTTTCTTGCTCAGAGTAGGGGCAAGAGAACCAGAGAACATAGGTTTAAGTTGAAGGGGAAAAGATTTAATAGGAAGCTAAGGGGTAACTTCTTCACAGAAAGGGTGATGGGTTATTGAACGAGCTGGCAGAGGAGGTAGTTGAGGCAGGGACTGTGGCAACGTTTAAGAACAATTCGACAGGTACATGGATAGGACAGATTTAGAGGGATATGGGCCAAATACAGGCAGGTGGTGCCAGTGTAGATGGGACATGTTAGCCAGTGTGGGGAAGTTGGGCCTAAAGTCTGTTTCCACGCTATATAACTCTATGACACTATGAATACATAAGTGCAAGAGCCGTTTAACATGCCTGTCCTTTGAGGAGCTCATATGCAGTGATTCCAAGAGACCACCAGTCGACGGCAAAGTCATATCCATTTAATATCTCAGGAGCTTGCAATATCTCAGGAGCTGGGGAAATATGAAAATAAAACATTACAATGAATACAGTTATTTAATGCAGTCAATAATCCATGCTTGTTTGCACTGGTGGAAGCAAGTATACTAATCTTGTCCTTTTTGACAAGTTAGACAGACGAATATTTTCACAGAGGAAAGTTAAGGAAAAATGTAAACTAGCAGCAGTATCAAACATAAGTTTGATCATTTGGTATTTCCAGCCACACTGACTGCTCCATTATCTGGATTGGAAACTTCACTGAAGCTCCAGGTACATTTTACAGCATTTCACCACTCAGAGCAGAAGAGGTTGATCACATGCCTTAAACTCCTCTTGGCTTAATCCGTGAAATGACAGTAATGGGGCTGGAAATAGTCCACTGTAACAAAATTCAAGACAAATACCCACTTGGGTTTCCTGACAGTAAATTAGAAAAATAGGTTGCTCAAGGTTCTTCCTGCAACTCTGTTTCAAAACCAGTTGTATAGAATGTTTTTCAGCTACTTTTCCACACTCCGCACTTTCTTCCAATGGGTACTTGTCTACAGGTAATACTTCCCTTTGCAGGATGGCATGGAGATGGAATACAGGGGGATAGAGGCACACTAACGCCTCTACTTCCTTAGAAGGCTTGGGAAGTTCGGCATGTCCCCTGCAACTCTCACCAACTTCTACAGATGCACCATAGAAAGCATTTTATCAGGATGCATCACAGCTTGGTTTGGGAACAGCTCCATCCAAGACTACAAGGAATTGCAGCGAATTGTATATCCACAGGCAAGTAACATAGCGTGCAGCACCATCTGCATAATGTATGAGTTAACTTTCAGCATATAAATATTAAGAGAATTAAGGGATATGGGGTTAGTACAGGAAATGGGGCTGAGTTAAATGATTAGTTGTGATCTTATTGAATGGCGATGTAGGCATGTATAGTTTGAAATAAAATCATATCAAACTCAAGTGTAGTAGGTCGAGCAAAGAGGAAGATACAGAGTGCAGAATATAGTTCTTGGCATTGGAGCACAATAGTTCCATAGACAAAGTCTAATGTCCACAATGGGAGAGAGGTGAATCAGGCAGTACCCTAGCTTATGGAAGGACATTTCAGAAGCCTGATAACAGAGGGGAAGAAGCTGTTCCTATGTCTGGTGGTGCGCGCTTTCAAGCTTCTGTGCCTTCTACTCAACAGGACCAGGAAGAAGAAGGAATGACCAGCATAGAAACATAGAAAATAGGTGCAGGAGTAGGCCATTCGGCCCTTCGAGCCTGCACCGCCATTCAATATGATCATGGCGGATCATCCAACTCAGTATCCTGTACCTGCCTTCTCTCCACACCCCCTGATCCCTTTAGCCACAAGGGCCACATCTAACTCCCTCTTAAATATAGCCAATGAACTGGCCTCAACTACCTTCTGTGGCAGAGAATTCCATGGGACATGACTTTGGTTATGTTGGCTGCTTTTCTGAGGCAGCGTGAAGTGTAAGTGGATCAATGGTGGGGAGTCTGTGATGGACTGGTTTACATCCTCAACTCTCTGCAATGTCTTGCAGTCTTGAGCACAGCTGTTCCTAAACCAAGCTTTAATGCAACCTGACAGTATGCTTTCTATGGTGCGTCTGAGAAGTTTGCAAGAGTCAATGGAGACAAGGCAAATTTCCTGTCTCAGGAGTAAAGGCATTGGTGTGCTTTCTTGGCTGTCACATCAACATGATAAGTACTTGCTTGTACTCATGTACAGTATGATTTGCCTGGATTACAAACAAAGCAATGTTTTTCACTGTATATTGATACACATGATAATGATAAACAAAACATCCCAAACAGGATGGGTTAAACATCCTGTTTGGGATGTTTTGTTTATCATTGTCATGTGTATCAATATACAGTGAAAAACGTTGCTTTGCTTGTTGCACATTTTAATATAAGTGCTCCCATTTATAGTTTACAGAGACACACACATAACTGCACTTCCAATAGCATTGTCTTTGCAGACAATGACTTAATACAATTCTCATTGCAATTTTTAACCTTCTGTGATTGCACATGGAGCCACATATGGTACCGCCATTCAATGTGATCATGGCTCAATCAGTACCCCGTTCCTGCCTTCTCCCCATACCCCCTGACTCCGCTATCCTTAAGAGCTCTATCTAGCTCTCTCTTGAATGCATTCAGAGAATTGGCTGAAAAAGTTTTTCCTCATCTCAGTTCTAAATGGCCTACCCCTTATTCTTAAACTGTGGCCCTTTTTCTGGACTCCCCCAACATTGAGAACATGTTTCCTGCCTCTAACGTGTCCAACCCCTTAATAATCTTATATGTTTCGATAAGATCTCCTGTCATCCTTCTAAATTCCAGTGTATACAAGCCTAGTCGCTCCAGTCTTTCAACATATGACAGTCCCGCCATTCCGGGAATTAACCTAGTAAACCTACGCTGCACGCCCTCAATAGCAAAAATATCCTTCCTCAAATTTGGAGACCAAAACTGCACACAGTACTCCAGGTGCGGTCTCACTAGGCCCCTGTACAACTGCAGAAGGACCTCTTTGCTCCTATACTCAACTCCTCTTGTTATGAAGGCCAACATTCCATTGGCTTTCTTCACTGCCTGCTGTACCTGCATGCTTCCTTTCAGTGACTGATGCACTAGGACACCCAGATCTCGTTGTACGTCCCCTTTTCCTAACTTGACACCATTCAGATAATACTGCCTTCCTATTCTTACCACCAAAGTGGATAATCTCACACTTATCCACATTAAACTGCATCTGCCATGCATCCGCCCACTCACACAACCTGTCCAAGTCACCCTGCAACCTCATAGCATCTTCCACACAGTTCACACTACCACCCAGCTTTGTATCATCTGCAAATTTGCTAATAGTACTTTTAATCCCTTCATCCAAGTCATTGATGTATATTGTAAATAGCTGCGGTCCCAGCACCGAGCCTTGCGGTACCCCACTAGTTACTGCCTGCCATTCTGAAAGGGGCCTATTTTTCCCCCTCTTTGCTTTCTGTCTGTCAACCAATTTTCTACCCTACCTCCAATAACATGTGCTCTAATTTTGCCCACTAATCTTCTATGTGGAATCTTGTCAAAGGCTTTCTGAAAGTCAAGGTACACCACATCCACCGGCTCTCCCCTGTCAATTTTCCTAGTTACATCCTCAAAGAATTCCAGAAGATTAGTCAAGCATGATTTCCCCTTCATAAATCGATGCTGACTCGGAACAATCCTGTTACTACTATCCAAATGCTCCGCAATTTCGCCTTTTATAATTGACTCCAGCATCTTCCCCACCACTGATGTAAGACTAACTGGTCTATAATTTCCCGTTTTCTCTCTCCCTCCTTTCTTAAAAAGTGGGACAACATTAGCTACCCTCCAATCCACAGGAACTGATCCTGAATCTATAGAACATTGGAAAATGATCACCAATGCGTCCACAATTTCTAGCGCCACCTCCTTAAGTACTCTGGGATGCAGACCATCAGGCCCTGGGGATTTATCAGCCTTCAGTCCCATCAGTCTACCCAACACCATTTCCTGCCTAATGTGGATTTCCTTCAGTTCCTCTGTCACCCTAGGATCTCTGGCCACTAGAACATCTGGGAGATTGTTTGTATCTTCCTTAGTGAAGACAGATCCAAAGTACCGGTTCAACTCGTCTGCCATTTCCTTATTCCCCCGCTTCTATCTTCAAGGGACCCACATTTGCCTTGACTATTTTATTCCTCTTTACATACCTAAAAAAGCTTTTACTATCCTTCTTTATATTATTGGCTAGTTTACCCTCGTACCTCATCTTTTCTCCCCGTATTGCCTTCTTAGTCATCTTCTGTTGCTCTTTAAAAGAGTCCCAATCCTCTGGCTTCCCACTCTTCTTTGCTATGTTATACTTCCTCTCCTTAATTTTTATGCTGTCCTTGACTTCCCTTGTCAGCCACAGGTGCCTCTTACTCCCCTTGGAATCTTTCCTCCTCTTTGGGATAAATTGATCCTGCAACTTCTGCATTATTCCCAGGAATACCTGCCATTGCTGTTCCACCGTCTTCCCTGCTAGGGCCTCCTTCCAGTCAATTCTGGCCAGCTCCTGCCTCATGCCTCTGTAATCCCCTTTGCTATACTGTAATACTGACACCTCCGATATTCCCTTCTCCCTCTCAATTTGTAGAGTAAAACTTATCATATTGTGATCACTGCATCCGAATGGCTCTTTTACCTCGAGTCCCCTTATCAGATCAGATTCATTGCACAACACTAAATCCAGAATTGCCTTCTCCCTAGTAGGCTCCAGTACAAGCTGTTCTAAGAATCCATCTCGGAGACACTCCACAAACTCTCTTTCCTGGGGTCCAGTACCAACCTGATTTCCCCAGTCCACCTAATATAACATAACCGGCGGCATGGTGGCGTAGCGGTAGAGCTACTGCCTTACAGGCCCAGAGACCCGGGATCGATCCTGACTATGGGTGCCTGTCTGTTCGATCCTGACTACGGGAGTTTCCCCCCGTGACCACGTGGGTTTTCTCCAAGAACTTCAGTTTCCACCCACACTGCAAAGACATACAGGTTTGTAGGTTAATTGGCTTGGTATAAATGTAAAATTGTCCCCAGCGTGTGTAGGGCAGTGTTAATGTGTGGGGATCGCTGGTCAGTGTGGACTTGGTGGGCTGAAGGGCCTGTTTCCGCACTGTATCTCTCAACTAAACTAAACATAACACAAAACCTGTGATGCAGCAGATGCATGCGAGCACCACCTCCAGCCGATCCCCTTCCGAATCATCCCTTGGAAACACATTGTCACTCTTATTTTCACTTTCCAACAGCTCTGTGGGAATACCTTCTCTTGAAGGACAACTGGAATTCAAGATGATGGCTCACCACCATCTCCTTTGGTCTTACGGGATGGGCAAAAATGGTAGGCTTCATCAGAAATTCCCAAATCTCAAAGAACAATGCTTTTGGCTACAATAGCTTCAATCCCTTCATCTAGGACATTGATGTAGATTAGAAATTGCTGAGGTCTCAGTATCGATCTTTACAGCAGCAACTAGTTACATCTTGCCAACCTGAAAGTAACCCATTTCTCCCAAACTTTATTTTGTTAGTTTTCCAATTCCCTGTCCATGCTAATACAGTATTATTACCCACCACAAATATCATATCCAGAGAAGTGACCTCATCAAATGTCTTTGGAAATCCAAACACATTTACCTTTATTCACCATAGTATTTTATCCTCAAATACTCTTTAAAATTTGTCAAATACTATTTCTGTCACAAAACCATGTTGACTCAGCTGAATCTGTAGCCAACAACTGCACATCCTGTAACTTTTACTGCCAATGCCTCATGCACTGAGGTATGTTTCTTATTGACCAGTTTGCTTGTCGCTCACATAAATGAATGAATGAATGAATGAATGATACTTTATTGTCACATGTACCGAGGGTACCCAGGTACAGTGAAAAGCTTTGTTTTGCATACATCCTAGGCAGTACACAAGTGCTGTCACGTGTTTAGTTTAGTTTAGAGACACAGCACGTTAACAGGCCCTTCGACTACCCGAGTCCACACCGACCAGCGATCCCCGCACATTAATTATCCTACACACACTAGGGATAATTTGCACTTACACCTAGCCAATTAACCTACAAACCTGCATGTGTTTGGAGTGTGGGAGGAAACCAAAGATCGCGGAGAAAACCCATGCGGTCACGGGGAGAACGTACAAATTCCGTACAGACAGCGCTGTAAGGCAGCAACTCTACTGTTGCACCACCGTGGTCACCCTAGGCAAAGTACCGAACAGTCCTATGTACTGCCTACCACCACACATGGCAGATTATAATTCTGACATCATTACCTGTGTGGGTTCATAATTCATATTTAGATCCAAGCTGCTCATTCCCTCAGCTGGATCTCTTTCTTAGCCATACCTATGTTGCTGGTTTTTATTGCTGCATCATTTCCCTCCCACTCCAAATTCCTCTCCAGGCCCAAGGAGATGTCTATAACAAGTAGGTAGACATAAAATGCTGGAGTAACTCAGCAGGACAGGCAGCATCTCTGGAGAGAAGGAATGGGTGACGCACATTAACACTTTCCTACACACACTAGGGCCAATTTACATTTATACGAAGCCAATTAACCTACAAACCTGTACGTCTTTGGAGTGTGGAAGGAAACCGAAGATCTCGGAGAAAACCCGCGCGGTCACGGGGAGAACGTACAAACTCCGTACAGACGGTGCCCGCAATCAGGATCGAACCCAGAACTCTGGTTCTGCAAGCGCTGTAAGGCAGCAACTCTACCGTTGTGCACCGTGTCGCTAGGTGATACGATGACTGGTATGTAATGAGGTTGCTGAGTAAATCTGATTTACAGGCATCACAATTAAAACACGCACCTGTAATTTTCACAGTCTGCAGGCTTGGGTGATTTCTCTTCATCATTAGAAGTTTTGAATATATAAAAGGATCAGCAAAGTCAATCTTATGTAAGCAATGTCATTAGAATCCGCCTGTGATATTATAACTTTCCAGTTGCTGAATTTTATTCTGATGAGAATATTGAAACTAAAGTATAGACGTACAGGTATGTAGGTTAATTGGCTGGGTAAATGTAAAAATTGTCCCTAGTGGGTGTAGGATAGTGTTAATGTGCGGGGATCGCTGGGCGGCACGGACTTGGAGGGCCGAAAAGGCCTGTTTCCGGCTGATATATATGATATGATATGATATGATAAGCTGAGATCAGCTAGGAATTCAAGGGTTACTTGAAATTGGAGAAATTAATATTCATACCACTGGAGACTAGTCCAGTAACTCAACCTTGTGCTATCTCAATCCTACATGATGGCTGTCTCCTGTTCTTGCTCTAAAGTTAAAAATGTCATCTGGTTTGTTGCAATTTTGCACTCTTCATTCACCATCACACATTCCATTTCTGACTCCTCCCACCTCAATCATCATTTCTGCAGACAGGTTTCAGTCAATGTCCAACATTAGCCACTAACCTCTAGAGTTAACAACTGCGCTTGGTCCCAACCCAACTCACCCAAAGACTCTATTCTATTCTCTCAGTTTTTCCATCTCTGCCTGAAAATGCATCTTACTTCCGCCGAGCTTTGCCACAGTGTAACCCTCTCCTCTTGCTATCCTGATTGACCAGATTCTGTCTATATCAGAATATCGAGCAGCATCTGTGGGGGTGAAGGAATTGTCGACCTTTCAGGCCGAGACCCTGCATCTCAGCCTAAATGTCGACAAGATTTAAATAGCTGCAGTCTCTTGTGCCTCGATAAAGTGGCCTTTGCATTTCACATTTTTGCTCTCTCCCCTTGTTTTGCCATCCATTCCACCAGCTTCTGCAATTAACAACTCATCCATTGTGGTTTCCAAATTTTCCACCACTCTTCCCCATCCCTTCCAACATTCCAAAGAGACTGCACCTTTCCCAACTTCAGCCATGATATCACACGGTTATGAGCATGGATGTTATCATCTGCATCCATGAGTGTAAGTCCTGAAGGCTGAGAACCTACTTGTTACAGTATAGAAGTTGTAGGTCTGAAGGTCTTGACCCGAAACGTCACCCTGTAACTCTAAACGAAACTATCTCTCTCTCTCTGCTCAGTTTGTGCTGGGAAGTAGGATTTTCTGTGATGCTAACATTACAGTTTTCAGCTCGATGGTGTGAGGAGAACAAATGACCTGTGGTATGCAGACACTGTGGACTGCTGGCAGTTCCTGATGCCAATTATAGTCTGTTCATGAGTTTTTCTCTGTCATGTTCACTGGCATTCATAGATGATTTGTGAGCTGTTCTTGCACCAGAGGGTTTGCCCTTAGATCTACTACCGCAGAAGAGTTTGATATGGCACAACATCAGAACCTCGTGTTGTCCAATGGCCTTAAGATGTTCTAACCTAATGCAACTAATGTTCATAGATCTATGTGAGCTGTGAACTGTTCTTTCTGTGACTATAATTTAAAAAGCACGTATTTAACTTAAAGCCCTTTGTGATGTCCTGAGAGTGTTAATCTCCCAGTATAATGTCTCTCCTTTAAAGGAGTATGGTTCATAGTCACAGAGTGGTGCAATATACAGACCACTGCATCTCTGCTGACCAACATGCCTACCTATTCAAATCCCACTTGCCTGCATTAATTCCATATCCTGCTGGGCTTTGCTCATTCAAGTACCTGTCCAGATGTTCTTAAATATTGTTACTGTTCCTGCTTTCACCACATTCTCTAGTAGCTCATTCCAGCTACTAACTACTCAGTGTGAAGAACTTACCTCTCAATCTAGTTTTGGATACCTTTACCATAGGAAACAGATATTGGCAATCTACCTATGCATGCCTCTCATGCTTGTCTAAATGCACTGTTCTTGTGCAATCAACTGGATCGGATTTGGAAGAGCACAGGGGCCCAGATGTGTTTTCTCTAACCAAGAGCTGATCTAGGTTGGACAGAAACTAATCTCCTAGCCTTGGGCTAGCACCTTCAGCTGCCAGTGGGCACACAACAGCCAGGACTTTCTGTTCAATACACTTCCCCATGGCCTTTTAAAGATGGGCATCTGATGACAATGTTATGCATGGCTGTGAAATTCCAGAATGGAGAAGCCTTTGAGAGTAGGATTCTGCATATTGCCTCGAAAAGATATGGGGATAGAACTACAAGGGTGAGGACCAACATAGGGTGGCAACTAGGCATAGTCAATGAGAAGTGCACAGCTGCAAAATCTGCATCACTTCAACATGATGGCCTCGTCTGCCTTGGACTCTCACCTGATCTCAATTTCCACAGGTCTGTTAGCACATGATTAGATCTCTCTGTTGTCAGTGCTGTCTGCTGTAAGTTTTGGTTTAGGTTTGTTTATTATTGTCACATGTACTGAGGTACAGTGAAAGGCTTTATTTTGCATGCTCTGCAAACAGATCAGATATACCACACACAGACACAATCAGTTCAAACTCAAGTACAATAGGAAAAAGATAGTTCTCAGCAGTGTAGGACATTGTAGCACATCAGTTTCTTGGCAATAAAAAATGTACAAATGGTGCAATGTTTACAGGTAGAAAAAAGATTTAGAAAAGTAGAACAATTGTGTTGGATAGTAGATCCTTCTCTGGGAAGAGCACGCAAAGTGTCGCTACATTTTGGTGCCATCTTGCAGTAGGACCTCCTCTACCTGATCTCCGTTTGATCACAGATACCCGACCATGATCTCCCATTGTCCTCTCATCTCTGATCTCCCTGAGATCACTACTCTTCCCCTCCCACCAACCATCATATCATGGAAGCTTTAATCTCTCCACTATCACGATGATCACCACCCCTTACAACCTCTCTGCCTCCACTGGCTTCCCACTCTCCCAAGTTCATTAGCCCTCACATTTTATGATCCCTGCCCTCCAAATACCAGTCTTCATTATTGATCCATCAATGTCCACATTTCCAAGCCTCCCTGTGAACACCACCCATTCCCAAAGGACGTGCGCTTATTAAATCTCCAGTCTCCCTCCAAGACTGCCCCCCTTCCCCCTCACCATTTCCATTTCCCACATAATCACCAAGGGGCCCCACCACATTCACCAAGGATCACTGGCGATTCTGGATTCATCCATTCCTTGATCTCCTTTTGACTACTGCTCTAAGCTGCCCTCCCCATGCCACCAATATGAATTTCCCCACAATCATTGACCCTCTCCCTTGTGATACCTAACCACACATTTTGCTTCTAACTCCTCCCATTACCCTCAACCTGATCTCCCAGTGATTATTGGCTGTTCCCCCTCTCCCTGTCGTCTCTAAAGTAGATTCTGATACCTTCATAATTACAGGCCATCCCCATCTTACACGCGCCTGAGTTATGTGCAGCCCATATGTTTGGGAACTCAAGCGTTTTGGTGACCGGTGGTATAGGTTTACCAGCTGCTGCAGGGCTCCAGGCATCTTCTGCTGGGTGGGAACAGTTCACAGTCATATTTCCAATTAGTGGCCTGTTGGTGTTATGAACAATTCTCAGGAATGGAAGGAATTCTCCAGGGAGGTCCCTGTACCTCTCTAGCCTCTCTGTAAATCACCCTACCCCATCACCTCAATGTCTTCTCCAGATTACTGATCTCAAAATCATCAATCCCCAATCTTCCCCAAAAGACTGAAACGCCTGATCTCCCGACAATCATCGATGTTCCCAATGTCTGCAATCCCACAATCAATCTAACCTGTGAACCCAAACTCTTTAAAAATATTATCCTCTGCTCATGCTCACTCACTCATTCTGCTCCTTAGCCATCCCTACACTCTCTCACCCTTCTCAACAGCATGACCGCACTGCACCCACTCCCAGCTCTCTACCAGTGTTCTAGGTTGCTCGCCCTTCTGGAATAAAGTAACATCTGGTGCCGAGTAACAACTCCACTGTATTTGGTGAAATAAACACATTTACATTCCTCTTTCCCGGCTCTTCACCCGTTGGGAATCCTTGACCCAGAAAACATCGGGAGTATTACTAGTTTGGTTTATTGTCACGTGTACCGAGCGGGGTACAGTGAAAAGCTTTTGTTGCGCGCTATCCAGTCAGCAGAAAGACAATACATGATTACAATCGAGCCATTTACCGTGTATAGATACATGATAAGGGAATAACGTTTAGGGCAAGATCAAGCTAGCAAAGTTCAATCAAGGATAGTTCGAGGGTCACCAATGAGGTAGATGGTAGTTCAGCACTATTCTGTATTCCGCTCCTTAGTTTACTTTTAGTTTAGTTTAGAGATATAGCATGGAAACAGGCCCTTCGGCCCACTGAGTCCATGCGGCCAGCGGTCCCCGCACACTATCACATTACACACATACGAGGAATAATTTACATTTACACCAAGCCAATTAACCTACAAACCTGTACGTGTTTGGAGTGTGGGAGCTTGCCCTATTGGAGTGTTTGTTGCTGTCAGGGAAACAGTCCTTTTCCACAAATCTGGTAACTTTAAAGATAGGTGAAATGTGCCACGTGAACAAAATAGAACGTCTTTTTGCTGCTTGTTTGGTGATGGAGATGGGTGATGGGGGTGAGGCTGCAAGGAGCGAGATTCCACTCACTGCAGGGACAGTCAACTGATGGATGGTCAAAAAAATAATTTGTGGATGTCAGTGTACAAGTCATATCAAATTATTCAGTGCCCAAAACCCCTCTCCTGCAAAAACTGTCAAAGAGAAGTAGTTAATTCAACTGCCTCTTGATGTCATATCAATCAGAGCCCATTGGTGGTCAAAAATATCACCAATTAAGTGCTTGAGGTCAGTACAACACATTTGTCTTTCAACATCTGATGCCTCGCCAGCCTTTCAGAAACTCATGCATTTAGGCAGCTGTGAACAAATATAGGCCCAACATTGCCGCCAGGTGTATATATGTGGATCGAGCTGCCGGAGGAAGTGGTTGAAGCAGGTACAATAACAAAATTTGAAAGACATTTGGATCGGTAGATTGTTGCAGGAAGGAACCGCAGATGTTGGTTTAAACTGAAGATAGACACAAAATGCTGGAGTAACTCAGCGGGACAGGCAGCATCTCTGGATAGAAGGAATGGGTGACGTTTCGGGTCGAAACCCTTCTTCAGACTCAACCCAGAGAGTTTGAGAGAGAATTTCAACATTTAGATCTTCACCATTTAATGACGAGCATTACTAGCAGTTAGTTCACATCATAAATTTCTTACATAATCCATAAATTACTTCCTCTCTGTAATGTGATTCAACCATTCCGTCAAGACATTCCTCTCTCCTCCCAGTGCTCTTTGTATTTGTATGGGCAGGGGGGATATTTTAGCAAGTGTGAGGATTTATGTCTACATGATTGGTGGCATGAGTGAGATACATGTGCACCGCAAATCACAGCAAAAGGTTAGTCATAGGGTCATAGAGTCATACAGCGTGGAAACAGGCACTTTGGTCCAACTTGCCCACACCGACCAACATGCCCCACCTGCCTGCTTTTGGCCCATATCCCTCTAAATCTACCCTATCCATGCACCTAAATGTCTTTTAAACATTAACAATAGTACCTGCCTCAACAACCTCCTATGGCACCTCGTTCCATTCACCCACCACCCTCTGTGTAAAACTGTTGCACAGAGTAACTTTCCCCCTTAGTATGTTCCGTACAGGGTTTTCCGTATGTGTGTGTGTGTGTGTGTAAAATACTGAACATTTTTGCTGGTTATTACGGTGTTAACAGAATACTATGTTTACATATTTGGTGTACTACTGCAAGTAAGAATTTCATTGTTCAGTTTTGGGACATATGACATCTGACAATAAAACACTCATGACTCTTGACTCTTGGGAATGTAGCTGACATGAGTCATTATTAGGAATGATATAACATTATGCATATTTGCAATTGGATTTGGCAACAGTAGCACCAATGCTTCAATTATTGAAGGATATATTGTCTAAGGGTACAGTGAAGGAGTAAAACATCTTGCTGTAGTGGGCCAAGTAGGCCAAAATAACGACAAGTAGGCAAGGTTAACGAAAGCGTGTTTACTGTATCTCTGGAACTCCAAAAGGGAATGAGAGTCATGCGGTCCTTGACCTTTATACTCCCGGCCGAAGTCCGCCTCCTTGGCTCGACCCATTCCCGTGCCGAGGGGTCGTGAGTGGTATGGCCCGACCCTCGGGAGCCGCCACAGGACCCCCCCCCCCAGAACCAGAGGCATATGGACATATGTCCGCGTGGGTTCGGACCCCACTCCTGGTACCAGGGCGACCGGCACCCCCTTGGCTCGACCCATTCCCGTGCCGAGGGGTCGTGAGTGGTATGGCCCGACCCTCGGGAGCCGCCACATTGCGTACGTTACACCTGATCCATGGATTAAGGTGAAACTTCAGGGAATGATCTTGGACCAGTAATCAGACATTTGAGGGGTTGACAGTCAGGAGGAACCTGAGACTTACATCACACTTTGACAAAACAATGTCCAAAATTCCTCAAAAACAGTAAAACAGACTCCTGTACTCACTATCGTTTTTCTAGAAGGTTCAATTAAATCTTTTGTGACATATAATTATTCAGACCTAATCATATTATGCCCAAAATCAGCTTTTCCACCAATGGCCACAATGTAAAAACACCAATAAGTCATTTTTCTCTATCAGATTGACTACAGAATGGAATAAAAGATCTTGCAGTGGAATGGTGCTGGGTATATTGTCCAGACTACCTCACGGGTGCTCAGATATTGATGTTGATGTGCTATACACACCCCAACCCAAGTAAACAATGCTTTCCAGTGACAGTTTCATAAATTGTATAGTCAACTTAGAAAGACCTGGTGGTGAGCCTTGGAGGTGCGTGGATTTGCGCGAGAGCTCAGTCTATTTTATTTTCAACATAATGGATTGTCTCGTGATGCATGCTTCTTAAGATCAAAGATCCTGAGAGCTACAAATGATATAGGAGCAGTGAAGGCAATTTCTCACAGTTTTGCACACTAGCCAGGTTTGGGTCAGTATTTGGAAGAACTTGACTCACCAATGAACTATCTATCAGCTGTGCTGATCAATGACAATTAAAACAGCATTGCAAGTGTGAGCATGACCCAAGAAATGCATTCAATAAATGCAAGGAGATTTTTGTGAAAAGAGAAATGACCATTGCGTAGTTAATATTGACAGTCATGCCAAGTAGTTCGACATTAAACCAATGGGAAATACAGCACCACAGAATATAACATCGATAGGGCAAGAAAAACTTCTGAATGTCAAAATCTACCAGAACATATAGTCTTCAACAATGAATCATATTTTAGTCCTGGCTGTTTAACCTTACTGCGAGAAGGAATGATATCAAATATTCATAAGTTCATAAGTTACAGGAGCAAAATTAGTCCATTCGGCCCATCAAGTCTACTCTGCCATTCAATCATGGCTGATCTGTCTTTCCCTCTAAACCCTATTCTCCCACATTCTTCCCATAACCCCCGACAACCTGAACTAATGAAGAAACTGTCAATCTCCGCCTTAAAAATATCCATTGACTTGGCCTCCACAGCCTTCTAGAGGTGCAGACTATATTCCTCCTACCAAAATGCATGACTCCACACTTAGTTACACTGTATTCCATCTGTCACTTTGTTGCCTACTCTCCCAACCTGTCCAAGTCCTTCTGCAGAGTCCCTGCTTTCTCTACACTACCTGCCCCTCCACCTCCCTTCTTATCATCTGCAAACTTGGCCATAAAGCCTTCAATTCCCGCATCCAGATCATTGATATACACCGTGAAGTGTGCGGCCCCAGCACCGAACCCTGCGGAACTCCGCTGGTTACTGGCAGCCAACCAGAAAAAGCCCCTTTACTGCCGCTCTTTGCCTTCTGCCATCCAGCCAACCTGCTATCCATTCCTTGATATATCTCTATTATCCGGTATCTAGCAGAGCTACTGGAGGAACTCAGCGGGTCAGGCAGCATCTGGAGAGAAATGGATAAGTGGCATTCCCAGCATCCCTCCATGGATGCTGCCTGACCCGTTGTGGTCCTCCAACAGTTTATTTTTTCACTGAAGATTCCAGCATCTTTAGTGTCTTGTGTCTCTGATGAGTTGTGTAATTTGTAAGAATGGTCAAAGATGCCTATACTATGAGGATTTTCCTTGTTTACCACATTGCCTTCTAAATTTCCTCTTAATGAGCTAATCCACGCATCATTGCAGGTCTGAATCCAGACAGACTCCAGGTGCCTTATGCTGAGAGGCAGGCAGCAGCACTAACTGCTGTACCACGGTGCTGCCCGCTTTCTGATTCTATCTTCATGGCATCAATGCGTATGTGATTTCCACCAGGATTGCCATCTAAAGCTATTCCAGGCACCGAGGTCTATTTGTAACTGCATAATTGCCCATCTCAGATCTGCTAACCCAATACGGTGATCTTAACATTATCTAAAAACACCTTACACTGTATTACATTTTATATAGTAAGCAGTGGGCGCATCGTGAATTAAGTGTTAACAAGTTTAATTTACTTTCACCTCAAGTATTTTGTCACTTACCATAATGATCAAGGAGAATGTTCTCAGGCTTAATGTCCCTGGAAGAAAAAAAAGCAAAGATGAATACATTTGATCAGTAGCTTCCTTGTTATTTAGTGGTTGAAGCGAATCTTTCACTAAAGCTTCTTCTCAAAATAGTTTCTGATTATATTATTTTCAATTTCCAAAGCTTGTAGATATTTTCAGAAGTAAATAACAACTGGCTATGGAGATTGAGGTGGCACTAAAGAGAAGCAGGCACTAATAAACATTGGAATTAGAAGGAACTATATAGAATGTGCAGGATAATAATATGCCATCAGGACCAACAGCTCCATATACTCCATTGAAACATCCTCCTACTCTTCAATTAATTATCTTAACCTTCATGTTTTCATAAGTTGCCCATCAAAGTTCAGATCTATCCAATTAAACAAAGCAGCACACAATGTATTTTCAATGTTTCCATAAAATATCATTTCTTCTTCAAAGACTAAAGCTGGGTAATATCAGGTTGGAAAGGGAACTGTTTCATAAGGAGTAAGACAAAGTCTTATATCATCCTTACTTTCACCTACAATCTAATTGAGGTTCTTCTTCTGACTGGAGTGAAGGAATTTATACTAAACCTTGGGACAGTTTGCAGATCTTCAGTGACTAAAGGAAACATGGGTGGAACATGTGTAGGAAGGAACTGCAGATGCTGGTTTAAACCGAAGATAGACACAAAATGCTGGAGTAACTCAGCAGGACAGGCAACATATCCAGAGATGCTACCTGTCCCGCTGAGTTACACCAGCATTTTGTGTCTATCATAGGTGGAACATGTTTGGCACTGACTGTAATCTCAAAATAACAATCAATTAGGATTAATAGAGATAGAGTTCAGATTAGGCTACAAATAATAGCTGTGCTGTAATAAAGACAATCTTTCCTCTCAATCAGATGATTGATATATGTTCAATAAACCAGGCTAGAGGAGCAAGATGGACCACTCCGTTGAAATCGCCTACACTGAAGTGTAGTAAGCAACGGAGGGTAACGTCTGCCATTTTAGTAGGCAAAACCCGCCGTTCATGATGCCTCTCGCAGTGTAATTAGTGTTGTGGGGGAACAGTGTGTGTGATGATACCATTAAAATGCAGAATATATCTCATCTATCGACTTACAGATTTTTGTTATTTTTCTTTTTTAATGTTTCTGCAAGTTTCTGCCTACTAAAATGGCGCCCTGACATACTACGTTTTTTAGGGTCGAGTGGTCTATCTTGCTCTGCTCTATTATCTTTGGTTTAGATTATTTTTAGAGATACAGTGCGGAAACAGGCCCTTCGGCCCACCGGGTCCGCGCCGCCCAGCGATCCCCACACATTAACACTATCCTACACCCTAGGGACAATTTTATTTTTACATTTGCCCAGCCAATGAACATACATACCTGTACGTCTTTGGAGTGTGGGAGGAAACCGAAGATCTCGGAGAAAACCCACGCAGGTCACGGGGAGAACGTACAAACTCCGTACAGATGGCGCCTGTAGTCAGGATTGAACCTGTAAGGCAGCAACACTACTGCTGCGCCACCGTGCCGCCCCAAACTTAAGCAGACTTTTATTGGTAGCACAAATGGTAGCACCATCGCCTCACAGCTTTCCCTGTCGCCATGTGAGTTCGACCCCGGGTGCTCTGGTTTCCCCCTACATCCCAAAGACATGCAGGTTGGTAGGTTGACTGACTGCTGTACATAGCTCCTAGTGTGCGAGTGAATAGTAGAATCTAGGAGAGTTGATGGGAATGTGTGGAGAATAAAACAAAATCTGTGTGGCTTGGAGTAAATTGACTTGGCGGGCCAAAGGGCCTGTATCACTCTATACAAATTGAAATGCAAATAATCCAAAGTCTAATTGCAAAGAACTTGCATTTATATAGTGCCTGTCTTTTCTGAGAAGTATACAGCCAACAAAGTAATGTTATGTGTAGTGAATGCAAGACTTCAGAATGACCAAGTTTGCAATTTCTTTAAACTCATAAAATTACTTAACTTTCTTTTAGATTGGTTCCCACCCATCGTAATGAGTGCTAGTCCAAGTATGCTCTCCTCTGAAAGTTCACAGTACCGGTTGTCATTGAAATCATTGTGTGTTTGTTCCGACCAGGAGCCCTGAGATTCATGTTCCTGATGGGAGCTGCAGAGAATCTATTAGACTGTATATGTAGGAAGGAACGACAGATGCTGGTTTAAACCGAAGATAGGCACAAAATGCTGGTGTAACTCAGCGGGACAGGCGGCATCGCTGGAGAAAAGGAATAGGGTGACGTTTCGGGTCGTCTCAACCCGAAACGTTACCCTTTCCTTCTCTCCAGAGATGCCCCCTGTCCCACTGAGTTACTCCAGCATTTTGTGTGAATCCGTGAGACTGTTGTGCCGTTGCCCTGATCATCACTGGGATTGTTGTCAGAGCTCAATGCACCTTTCCCCAGAGCAGCCAGTTAAAAGGTTGCCTTCAAGGTGAGGGGACATGGATAGCAGGGGGTAATCAATGCAATGTCCAGTGTTTGGGCCATCTCATCCCCAAAATGCACTGCACGGGACAAAATGACTGCCACTACACCTTCGCTCAGTCCGCCTTAACCAACCTGACCTCCCGGTGGCTGAGCGCTTCAACTCCCCCTCCCACTCCCAGTCTGAGCTTTCTGTCATGGGCCTCCGCCATTCTCATAGTGAGGTCCACCAGAAATTGGAGGAACAGCACCTCATATTTCGCTTGGGCAGCTTGCAGCCCAGCGGTATGAACATTGACTTCTCCAACTTTAGATAGTTCCTCTGTCCCTCTCTTCCCAGATCTCCCTCTATCTTCCTGTCTCCACCTATATCCTTCCTTTGTCCCGCCCCCCTGACATCAGACTGAAGAAGTATAAGAAAATAACTGCAGATGCTGGTACAAATCGATTTATTCACAAAATGCTGGAGTAACTCAGCAGGTCAGGCAACATCTCGGGAGAGAAGGAATAGGTGACGTTTCGGGTCGAGACCCTTCTTCAGACTGATGTCAGGGGGGCGGGACATAGGAAGGATATAGGTGGAGACAGGAAGATAGAGGGAGATCTGGGAAGGAGGAGGGGAAGGGAGGGACAGAGGAACTATCTAAAGTTGGAGAAGTCGACGTTCATGCCACTGGGCTGCAAACTGCCCAGGCGAAATATGAGGTGCTGTTCCTCCAATTTGCGGTGGGCCTCACTATGGCTGTCCAAGGACAGAATCCCCCTCGTTCTCACCTTCCACCCCACCAGCCAGCGGATCCAACATATCATCCACCAACATTTCCGTCACCTACAACGGGACCCCACCCCTGGCTTGGCTGGCGGTGAGGGGAGCCCTCTCAGTCAGATCCTTCCTGCACCGCCGGAACCTCACTACCAGCGCTCGATGCCTCCAGGACGGCTGCTACGGAGAGGAGACGGTGGCCTACCTCTTCACAGAGTGTGGATTTGCCAGGAGAGTCTGGAGAGGTCTGCAGGGGTCCCTGTCACGATTCATTCCGAGCAGCTCCGTCACAGAGGACTTGTGCTCTACGGACTGTTCCCAGGGACGCATTCCGAGACTGACATCGAGTGCTGCTGGAAGGTCATCAACTCGGTGAAAGACGCTCGTTGGTCTGCCCGAGCTTTGTTGACCTCCCAGCGGAGCGAGCTGTCCGTCAAGGAATGTTGCCGACTGGCCCACTGCAGACTGCAGGAGTACGTGCTGAGGGACGCTCTGAAGCTTGGTGCAGCCAACGCTAAGGCCCTGTAGGGGAGGAGCACAGTCTAGGGTCCTTCCGCTGCTGGACATGGGGGGGCAGGGTGTGGTGGAGAGAGACGCCCCTCCAAATAAGGGATACTGGGTAAATGTCTAAATGTAAGTAAATGTCTAAGTGAATGTCTGTATCGAATGTAACCTCCGGAAATGTCGGATGGGCTTGTTTAAAAATATGTTTTGTGAATGATATTTATTATTTGAATAAAGTATTTTTTGATATAAAAAAAACAAAAAAAAAACAAAAAACAACGGGACCCCACCACTGGCCATATCTTCCCATCCCCTCCCCTCTCTGCGTTCCGCAGAGACCGTTCCCTCCGTAACTCCCTGGTCCACTCGTCCCTTCCTACCCAAACCACCCCAACCCCGGGCACTTTCCCCTGCAACCGCACGAAATGCAACACCTGTCCCTTTACCTCCCCCCTCAACTCCATCCAAGGACCCAAACAGTCTTTCCAGGTGAGACAAAGGTTCACCTGCACCTCCTCCAACCTCATCTATTGCATCCGCTGCTCTAGAGGTCACCTTATTTACATCGGCGAAACCAAGCGCAGGCTCGGCGATCACTTCGCTGAACACCTGCGCTCGGTCCTCATTAACCAAACTGATCTCCCGGTGGCCGAGCACTTCAACTCCCCTCCCATTCCGTCTGACCTTTCTGTCATGGGCCTCCTCCAGTGCCATAGTGAGGCCCACCGGAAATTGGAGGAACAGCACCTCATATTTCGCCTGGGCAGTTTGCAGCCCAGTGGTATGAACATCAACTTCTCCAACTTTATTTTTTTAAATTTTTTTAAAATATTTTTTATTTTTGAAAAGCATATGTACAAATAGAAATAAAAAAAACACATTTGTTACAAAGTTCTTACATAGCTTCAATTTTTAAATTTTTGAAGAGAGAAAGTAAAAATAATTTTAAAAAAAACTATAAACTTGGGGAGAGAGAATAAGAGGGTTAAAAAAAAAAAGGATCTAACAATAAAAATTAAAGGGAGTAGATCCGGGAGACAATAACCACAGTTGTACATCCAACCCCTAACTCAAGTTTCAACTTTTAATTTAAATTTTTTATTTTAGTCCTGTGCCAAACCCATTTACTTTTCTAAAAATTCAATAAATGGAGACCATATTTTTAAAAATAACTCAGGTTTGTCGATTAAGGCAAACCTTATTTTTTCCAAATGCAGGGTCTCTGTCATTTCCGTAGTCCACATTTTAATTGTGGGGGTTATTGGTTTTTTCCAAAATTTAAGTATTAATTTTTTCGCAGTTATTAGACTGTAATCAAGAAAATGTACCTGACTTACTGTATTTTGTTCTGATAATCCTAATATAATTAATTTTGGGTCCATATCTAATTTTTTATTAATAACTTTAGAAACTATTTTAAAAATCTCCAACCAGAAGTTTTGCATTTTTATACAAGTTACGAAAATATGAGTTAAATTAGCTTCTTGAAATTGACATTTATCACAAATAGGAGAGATACTAGGAAAAATCCTATTTAATTTCGTCTTCGAATAATGTAATCTATGTATTATTTTAAATTGTATTAAGGAATGTCCAGTATTCAATGAACATTGATGTATATGTTGTAAACTTTCATCCCATATATCTTGCATTATAAATTGATTCAATTCGTCCTCCCATGCTCGTCTATAAGATTCTGATGACGGAATGTCAGTGTCAAGGAGAGTATTGTAAATAAAGGATATTAATTTATTTGAATTATAATGTCGATTCAGGCATACATCAAGTGTTTCTGGACCTCTAAACTTATATTCTTGCATGTGTGATTTTACATAATCTCTAAGTTGTAAATATCTAAAATAATTATTAACATGTAATCCGTACTTCTGCTGTAAATCCTGAAAAGAAAGAAAAGTTCCCTTATGATAAAGATCTCCCACCCTTTTAATTCCATAACTTTTCCATTGAGCAAAGCCTCTATCTAAGACAGACGGTTTAAAAGAAGGATTATTCGCAATAGGAAGGAAAACAGATAATTTACTCAATTGTAACGTAAGCTTTAATTGTTTCCAGGTACGGATAACACTGTGTATAATGGGATTACCTCCATATGTTTTTTTATTTAAATTTATTGGAGCTAAGAGGATCGCACCAATATCGAATGGTAAACAATCCTCTTTCTCCATCTTTAACCAATCCGGTTGTTGATCAGAATCATCCAAAAAGCAGGTTATATTTTTAATATTAACCGCCCAATAATAAAATAAAAAGTTAGGTAAAGCAATTCCTCCATTAATTTTAGACTTACATAGATGTCTTTTATTTATTCTATGAGTCTTGTAGTCCCAAATAAAATTAGTAACAATTGAATCAATTTTAAAAAAAAACTTTTTTGGAAGATAGATCGGAATTGCTTGAAATAAGTATAGTAGCTGTGGAAGAAAGATCATCTTTATAGCATTACTACGACCAACTAATGATATAGGGAGTGTTTTCCAAAATTGGATATTTCTGTGTAATTTAGTGAGTAGAGGAGGAAAATTTAATTTAAATAAAGAAGTATATTTCCTAGTCACGTAAATTCCAAGATATTTAAACTTTTCATAGGCAATTTTAAAAGGAAATTGTTGAAGTATGGCCGGATTATGCTCCATTATTGGCATAATTTCACTTTTATACCAGTTAATTCTATAACCTGAAAATGAACCAAATTGAGTTATGAGGTTTAATAAATTCGGAATGCTAATTTCTGGCTTTGTAATATATATTAATACATCATCCGCGTATAAAGAAATTTTATTGGTTGTATGTTTAGTGTTATAGCCATGAATATCTGAATTTGATCTAATACTCTCAGCAAGTGGTTCTATAATAAGGGCAAATAGAAGCGGTGATAGTGGACATCCTTGTCTACAACCCCTAGATAAATGAAATTTAGATGACAGCATTTGATTAGTTAATATTCTAGCTGTTGGGGATGTATATAAAAGTTTCACCCATGAACAAAATTTTTCACCTAGTTGAAATTTTTCCATCACTGAGAAAAGATAGGGCCATTCCACTTGATCAAATGCTTTTTCAGCATCTAGCGAGATGATTGCTAAATCTTCATTTAAGTCTATTTGAATAAATTATATTGAACAAGCGTCTCAAGTTGAAAAATGAATATCGTTTGGCTATAAAGCCTGATTGATCGGGGTGTATCAATTTATCTATAACTAGACTTAATCTCTGAGCTAAGATTTTCGCTAATATCTTCTGATCAGTATTTAAAAGAGCTATCGCCCTATACGAACCAGGGTCTTCAGAATCCTTATCTTTTTTAGGAATGAGGATTATTGTTGATTCAGTCAGAGTTTGTGGTAATCTCTGTTGTTTAAAGGCGTGACTATATACAGTTTGCAAACGTGGAGAGATCAAATCACTGAATTTTTTATAAAATTCATTATTTAAGCCATCAGGGCCAGGAGTCTTCCCATTTTTCATGGATTTAATGGTCTCTTCAACGTCTTTCATAGTTATTTCTGCGCCCAGTAAATTTCTATCACTCACATTCAAACCAGGAAGGTTACATTCCTGCAAAAAGTTTTGCATCTGCGCAGAAGTATCTGTTATTTTTGATGAATATAATGACTGATAAAATTGCAAAAATCTCTGATTAATATCCTTAGGTAATTTAAGCAAATCTCCATTTTCTGATCTAATTTTATGAATTGTAGAATCATCTTCTAATTTACGGAGTTGACGTGCTAGCAATTTCTGTGGTTTATCTCCAAATTCAAAATGTTTTTGTTTAGTATATTGAAAAAGCCTTAAAATATGAGCTGAGAGAATATAATTTAACTTATATTTGAGAGCTGCAATTTTATTATGTATTTCAATAGAGGGAGCGATGGCATTTGTTATGTCTAACTGTTTTATCTGACTTTCTAGGACATGTTGTTCAGCTCGCTTCTTCTTATTTTGAGACGCTTGAAAAGCAATAATACATCCTCTCACAAACGCTTTAAATGTTTCCCAAAGCAGGGACGCAGGTGTTTCAGGAAGGTCATTTGCGTAAAAAAAAGTCTCAAATTGCGATTTAAGATAGTCATAACATGCTGTTTCATTTAAAATTTGCGGATTAAATCTCCAATTAGTCTGTTTCCCCGTTACTCCTTGGAGTTTTACCCTAAATGTTAAAGGGGCATGATTGGATATAATAATATTATGATATTTTGAATTATACGTATAAGGAATAAGTTTGGAGTCCACCAAGAAATAGTCAATTCTTGAATAAGTTTTATGCACAGGTGAATAAAATGAATACTCTCGGCCTGAAGGATTATCAATCCTCCAAACATCTTTTATATTTGCACTATTTATATAAGAGTTTAATAATTCACACGACTTGGATTTTGTTTTCCTTTGAGTTGAAGATCTATCCAAATAAGGATCTAATGTACAATTTAAATCTCCTCCAATTATCAAGTTATATTGTCCAAATTCTGGAATGGTATTAAATATTTTTTTTTAAAATAACGGATTATCAAAATTTGGTGCATAGACATTCACCAATATCAATTTCGTAGAATATAGTTCTCCCACTAATATAACATATCTACCTTCAGTGTCGACTATAGAGGAAGTATTTATAAATGGTATACCCTTACGAATTAAAATAGCAACACCTCTTGATTTAAAGGGAAACGATGAGTGAAATATTTTATCAATCCATTTGCCTTTCAGTCTATTATGTGCTACATTTTTTTAGATGAGTTTCCTGAAGGAACATTATGTCTGCATCAATAGATTTTAAATGTGAAAGTACTTTACCTCTTTTAATTGGTTCATTAACACCCTTGACATTCCAACTACAAAATGTAATACCTTTACCCCCTGTTTTCCTAATAGAATCTTGCATCTTAACCGATAGTCTATAATAAAGCAAATGGTCTGGCACCCGGACTACAACATTTTTCTTGAATGAAGGGTGGATGATCTTTTGTACTTCGTAGAGTGTTTCCCGGAAATATCTCCCAAAAGTATATAAATTCTGAAAAATGACATAATAATAAAAGTTAAATCTAAAAAAAAAATCAATATATAAAAGGTTAAAAGAGTGCAGGAAAAAAGAAGAGACAACTAAAACTACAACTACAATTAGTGCAGCTAGTGTTAGCCACCCTAAGGTGGCAAAAAATCTAAGGACTTCCGTGAGATGTAAAAAAAAATTAATACTAGCTCCGTTTTTTAACAAAGTTATTGTTTGTTTTTTTTTAAAAAAAAGAGAGATAAACGGGGCAGGCCCGAAACTAATTAGTCTATAATAGATCGATTTTTCTGTTTAAGGTGTATTAATTAAGTATTCAAAGTAAAGTTTACATAAATCAAATATTACTTATACTTCTTATTAGTAATGATTAATAAAAGTATATATGTTTTTTAATTAATAGTAATTAGTTACGGTTAATATTCGTATAGTATATACACTAAACTTAAATCTTTAAGTTTTAATATTTTTAAAGTCCAATCAGATGTCTGCCAATTAAGATAGCCGTGAAATCATAATCAAGCCTTCAGCGACCTTTCGATCTCCCGAGCAAATTCCAGTGCTTTATTATGGTCAGTAAAAAAAGATTCATTTTGATTGAATGACTTCCTCCAGTGCCATAGTGAGGCCCACTGGAAATTGGAGGAACAGAACCTCATATTTTGCCTGGGCAGCTTGCAGCCCAGTGGTATGAACATCGACTTCTCCAACTTTAGATAGTTCCTCTGTCCCTCCCTTCCCCTCCTCCTTCCCAGATCTCCCTCTATCTTCCTGTCTCCACCTATATCCTTCCTATGTCCCGCCCCCCCTGACATCAGTCTGAAGAAGGGTCTCGACCCGAAACGTCACCTATTCCTTCTCTCCCGAGATGCTGCCTGACCTGCTGAGTTACTCCAGCATTTTGTGAATAAATGCCACTACATGCAGGTATCGGTAAATCTGAGAGGCAGTGAAGGGTATGTATTGTACAGTAGCGTAGATTAGAAAGGATGTGAATAATGATGGAGCAAGGAAAAATGGCTGGGGGCCCAATTATGACCATCGGAATATGAGCCTGCCAGATGTTGTAGGAAAAAAATACTGCAGATGCTGGTTAAAATCGAAGGTAGACACAAACTGCTGGAGTAACTCAGTGGGTCAGGCAGCATCTCTGGAGAGAAGGAATGGGTGACGTTTCAGGTAGAGACCGCACGACCCGAAACGTCACCCGTTCCTTCTCTCCAGAGGTGCTGCCTGACCCGCTGAGTTACTCCAGCATTTTGTATCCACCTGCCAGATGTTGTGACTGAAACATCAGAGTCTGCACAGCGACTCTCTATTTAATTCACGATTCACTTGTGCCACATTGGTTTTCATTAGTTGTGTATGGCGGTGTTGTTCCGTTATGAGGTACAGTAGCAGGGTGGTTAAGTTACGGGACCAGCAGCCAGAGTTCTGAGCCACGGATTCTCAGAAATGAGTTCAAATCCCACCACAGAAGCTGGAGGATGTGCATTCAAATAACTGAATATTTCCAGACTTTCAGAAAGCTAACTTGAATAGCTTTCTGCACTTCTTCGTTCGAGAACTCAGTGAAGGGGAAGGTGAAATTCTAGTGCAAGTCGCCATAAATGAAGAAGTGGTACTCGATGTCTTAGCGAGCTTAAAAGTGGGTAAAACACGAGGACTAAATGCAATCTATCCCATGCTATCTATCAGAGGAGGAGAATTTCTGGCTGACATTCTCAGCAAGTGGTACCAGCTTGGTTTGGCAACTTGGTCGGCATGGGTAACTTTGGCTGAAAGTAGGGTTGCCAACTGTCCCGTATTAGCCGGGACATCCCGTATTTTGGGCTAAATTGGTTTGTCCCGTAAGGGACCGCCCTTGTCCCGTATTAGGCCCAGGGGGCGCAGTAGGCCCGGACTCTGTAGGCCCAGAGGCCCCGGCGCTGCCCAACAGTGGTTGCATAGCAACCCGCCTCCCCGCCCGGGCGGCCGCCAATGGTGGAGCGGGAGCACGTGGCCACTGGCTGGGTGAGATCACGTGGGGCGCGGGTCTGTGACATCACCTATTCCCTTATTTGGGAGATAGTTGGCACCCCGAGCTGAAAGGCCCATTTCCGTGCTGTATTACTCCAGGACTCTTGAGAATTTTTTTAAAACTTTGCTGACCACAAGTGATGTACCACAGATGACTGGTGGACAACAAATATGGTCCCACTTTTCAAGGACTGCAGAGAAAGGCCTGGCAAATACAGACATATGAGCCTAACATCAGTAAAATAACTAGAATATCTAGAGACCCACCTGGTTAGGCATTCCAAGATACTGTGACTCCAGATCTGACTTGAGTCCCCCTGCTCAATTCAGAACAATCGGTTGCTCTTTAGTGCTGGGGCATTGCACATAAAGCAGGCAAATATAGAAAGAAGTGCCTTATCCAGCTTTGAGGAGGACATAATTTCACCTGGAAACCATCACTAACCTGGTTCACATTTCATAATTAATTTTGGATCACTGAAAAACACGATGCCTGACTTCTACGCTTTACCACGTTCAGAAACAAAATGTGAACAGATGACAGAAAATGATATGGACATGCATTAAAGTGCTAGGTTTTGCCATAAAATTTATATGGCGATTTCTATGGACGCATCATTAAAAGATTACATAAATCATAAGTCTTTATGAATAAATGATTGCATATACTTCATTGAATTTCCATTTCTTTATTTGTCCACTGGGTGGTGACTGAAGAACAGTTTTGATGAAAGTCTCGTCACATGCCTTTAGCTTGCAACTTTATGTAAGGGAGTCAAGGCAGCTGAGGCAGGAAACGCACCAAGAAATGTCTCATTAAATGTCTATGATAAGCTTAACTTAAAGATGCCTGTGTCTGTAATGCATGGAGATGGAATGAAAATGAAAAACCTTTCATACATCTATGGACTAAATTAACAATGTTGCTTCTGTATTTCAACATGTTATGCCACAATACTTGACTTAAAATAGGTTCTCTTCCTACTCCACTCCTCCTGACTTCAGTTCATATGAAAGTTTAGAGCGACTCTGTTATCTCTTTAATGTGGTGGAGTGGGCCAAGTGCCCAGAGGCTGGGGTTCATTCAAGGTAATGTAGGGGAATCACTGGTCGGCATGGACACAATGGGCCGAAGGGCCTGTTTCCACACTGTACCTCTAAACTAAACTATCTAAACTGTATCTAAATGAAACTACAGAATCAACCGCATGTAACGTGAGCAAGAAAGAAATGACAAATACAAATGTCTTTGGGAAGCCATATTTGCATAAATTTATTAGTCCAAGGCATGTACAAACATAATTAAATACAAGAAAAAATTTCTAAACATCAATCACCTTGGTAATGTTGTCCTTACACCTTTTTTTAAACAAGATTTTGGAAGAAAATGGCAATTAAAAGTCATCAGCTGTTCAAACCTCATTAACGGCAGAATTTAACCTTTTTTTGGTTAAAACAAAACTCTGCACCTGCTAATATGAGCAACGGACCCAGTACATCCCGAAACACAGACTCAAAAAGCAGCCCCATATCACTTTGTTGTCTATTAGGAAACTGTGTGTGAAACAATAGATTTCTTATTAATAGGAACATTTTAAAAAAAGCAGAGCATTAGATACTTGAAGGTAACAATGAGTAAATATCTAATGATGAGATCGCCCTCTTCAATTAACGAGCATCAAAACGAGATAAAATGGTGGGAATAGGCAGCCATTTTAAAGCCAAATAAAGTACATTGTAGGTGTCCTATTAATTAGATTCTATATCATTCTTGTCGCTCCCAGCTCTCCAGAAAATGTTTAGATAAAACATAATTACATTTCATTGGTCCCTACCACTGCAGAGATCCATGATGTGCTGTTTTGATATACTACCTAGTGCAATTTTATTCACCCTTAAAATAATTTTGATCCACTTGTTTCCTGAAACTAAAAAATGGGCTCTTTATCTAAATGTGTTTTCAATTAGTCGCTATCAGATGGACAATTCATTTCATTTGGAATACTTCTCAGATCTTATGAAACTGTATGAGGGAAAAGCATCAATCGGCCTGTCGTAAATAAGAGGCAAGTATTACTGGGGATAGATGCTTTGGTGCTTTATCCAAAGCGCGGGAGAGTGCTGGGGGAGCAGCCTTAGATGTATTTTAGCTGGGCTCTCTTGTGGAAAATTGCACAATCAGAATTGGCTTGGATCACCTACTCAACCAAAATGGGTGTCATTCCTCGATGTGTATTTGGGAATGGAAAAGATGCAGCCTCTGACACAATTTCTCCGAGTTGCTTAAAAATGAAGCTTCCTATATGTTTGACTATAAAGCAGGAACCCCGACAAGCAGTAGGTACTGGAAGAATTTATTCAGGGGCCCTCGTCACGTTCGTGATAAATATCCCAACATACCAAGGGAAATAATCTGGGAGTGTTCAAACGAACAATCTGCTTGAAGGCTGGATAAAATACATGCATTAAAATTGATAGAGTCCTTTCTAAATAGGTCATGCTGCTGTAATGTGTTGATGAAATACCTCGTGGTTCTAAGTGGCATGGAGTGGAGAGGGAGAGTGAGTGTGTGTACATGTGTGTGTGTGTGCGTTCACACACACACACATACAGGCAAGCAGCAAAATAAAAGTGTAAAAGCACTTTAGGTCTTTGAAGTAATGCAATGTATGACCTGTCCAGCCGACTCCGGGAGGATTCGTCAGCATGCACAAGATTTGAAGTGAATACAGATCAAAGGCGACTCTTCCTTAAAAGGCAGGTAGACACAAGATGCTGGAGTAACTCAGCGGGTCTGGCAGCATCTCTGCTGGAGAGAAGGAATGGGTGACGTTTCGGGTCGAGACCCTTAAAAGGATGCACTGATTACAGCATGTGGAACTCATAAAGTACAGAAAACCATAGGTGAAAAAAATCAAATTTGTTTTTAGCAATCTGGGATGTTCAGACATCAGGAACATTCAAGCTTCTTCTCACTAATTGGACCCTCCCCACTATGAATTGAACGTGCAGGAGTCTAGGGAACTGCCAGTCTATTCCGCTGCAAAAGTCCTCGCAGTCAATTCCAATCCTAGTCTCATTTACCACACATAGTTATACATTGGCATCAGTGGACACAGCAAACAAGCAGTGGTGTGTGATGGATTATCCCCCACCTTTGAGTTTGCTCACATCATTGGTATCCCGGATCTTCGGTAGGTGATACAAATATCTCAGCAGGAAAACAAGATTCCAATTCAGGACTTCTGATCTGCACTGTTTAGAAGTTGACTAAATTGAATCAACTTGGGCACAGACTAACTGTAGAAACAAGTTTTGAATCAATCTATTCATTTGCAAAATGTTAATTTACAAACTCTGACTGCTACTGGATTCCATCGAGAACCCATGCATGCGGTGAATCTTATTTGCTTTCCATCTTGTCTCCCTGTAGGGAAATGTGATGGCCCTGTCATTTCCAATCAACAGTAAAAGGAACACTTGAAATTATGAATCATGCTATTGAACAAGTTGAACGTTGGTATTTCAGGGTGAATGACTCATCTCTTGTCCAAGTTATCAGATGTGGTAGATGTTGCTATCCAGCAATCTCTGGCATGCTAAGAAGGCATTCACGGTGGATTTGAGAGGTTAGTGTGGAGCAGTGTACTCTCATAATATCACTAATTCCAATTAAATTTCGCTTATTCCAGGAAAATAGGATGACTGCCCTAAAAAAAAACACCCAGCAATCTCTCTCTCTCTCACAAGGAGCCAGCACTGACAGAATGGCTTCAGCAGACGTTGGATTCAGATTGCGATTTGCACCAAAGTCTATTGAAACCAGAAAATTAGATTCCTTGTCAAAGCTGATACTTGCGATCAAAATGCACTGAAACAAATTTTAGCCAGCACGATGAGAAATATAACAGTTCCAATATATTAGGAACCATCTGAAGAAGGGTGCAAAAAGTAGACCAACAATGTTTTCCCCTAAATTAAGCAAAAGGATCACAAAGGTGACATGTAAAACATGGGTTTGCTATTGAGCCTGACCTGAAGCCTATTCTGACGGGCATTTCACTACAGATATAAAAGGAAGAGGAGTATTCATTTCCGGATTGGCAGTGTTACACGATAAGGCAACAGGATAAAGCAGACCTGACCATCATCTCCAACCTCTGCAAGCAAGAAGTTTGCAATGGACGTAGAGTAAAGCAGAGTCCCTGGAATTGTTGGAACTAGTAGCAATGGCAGGGTTTAATTTGCTGTTGAAATCAATTAAGAGGCAACTGTAATCTTTGCATCCTTACTATCAACAGGTAAACTCCGATGACTTAAGGCTAAATAATAAAAACAACAAGACTTTATTACAGCAATGGCAAAGTAGCTTTCTCATCAATAAGGCTTGGGGCACTGTCAATATTCAATTCAAAGTCACAATTTATTTTTTATGTAGGACAAACAATTAGCTTTTTGATTTTTTTTTGCAACGTGTCATCGTTATGGCATGATTTCTTTCTTTCCCCACCCGCCCCTCCCATTCCCCTTTCTCTCCTCTCTCTTTCTCTTTCTCTGTCTCTCTCCCCCTTTCTTGCCGCGGACTTCAGCTGAGCGAGGTGATGTTTGAACGGCCGCCGGGAGGCACGACAATGCGGTGGCCACTGCGACGAGGCCCGTCATCCACTTGAGCTCCTGTGAACAAGAGGAGAGAGAGGCATGAGATGAGAGGGGCCAGAGGGGGGCAAGGGGTCCCCATTCCCCTCATGCTCTACATCTTACATTGGGCATCATGAAAATTGCCCTTAGTGTACCAGCGAGCGATAAAATCTGGGGCGGGGGGTTGGAGTAATAAATTGATTGCATTGTGGGCAGTATAACACTGGTTAGTGAAGGAGTGCTGTAAGAATTGGTGGCCGATGGCCAGCATGGATTTGGTGAGCCGAAGGGCCTGTTTCTATTCTGCAGCTTTATCTGCCCCTTTCCATATTGCTTTACAATGCAGAATGAAGCCTTTCAGCCCACTGAGTCAGGCGGGGGGGCAATTTATAGTTGACGTCTAACCTACTGACAGCGAGTCTTTGGGACATGGGAGATCACTGAGGCACCCAAGGGAAACCCACACGGCCACATGGAGAACATGCACATTCCACACACACAGACAGCTCCCGAAGTCAGGATTGAACCCAGGTTGTTGGGGGAGTTGTGAGGCAGCGATCTCCAGTTGTTGTATCACGGTGTCATCCCTCCCTCCCCACCCACCCCACCCCCGCCATCATACACCAGGCGGTTTTGCCCTCAGTTTGTGTCAAGGCAGAGCTACATTTATCTGATATCATGTCAAACCTTCCCTGCATGATCTGTTACACACAACATTTAGCCCCCAGTTCTACAGCACCACCCAGCACTGCACATCAAGTGCTGGGAATGGGCTGGTACTTCACTGGACTTCAAAGCATCTCAAATGCATCAAATGCATCCCCTCTGGAGAGATGACCAGTCAACGCCTCAGGTCATTTGATGAAGGGCTACCTTCCTCATGCATTAACACTATTTCTCTCTCCATAGACACTGACTGACTTGCTGAATCTAGCCAGCATCCTAAGAAGAGTTCCGACCCAAAACGTCTCTCATCCTTTTTCTCCAGAGACGCTGCCTGAGCCGCTCAGTTACTCATTCTGTGGTATGAACCAGCATCTGCAGTTCCTTGTCGTTGCATCCCGTTAGCGTGGAGCAGGTTTCCTTCCACTTTCCTTCCCATCACTGCAGCTTCTCCATCTTTACTTCTATACGGCCAACAGTGGAGGGATACTTGGTTTTCCTTAAGGCCAAATGATTCTATGTGTAGGAAGGAACCGCAGATGCTGATTTACACCGGAGATAGACACAAAATGCTGGAGTAACTCAGCATCTCTGGATAGAAGGAATGGGTGACCATTTCGGGTCGAGACCCTTCTAAATCAGTACAAGTAAATGTAATTCTTTAACTTAAGAAACAAGGAAATAGCCCCAGGAGTCGGCGATAGGGCCGCTCGAGCCTTAGTCCACCATTCAATAATGCCATGGGCGACCTGCTCTGGCCTCAGTTCCATTTCAACCTCCCCTGAAATCTAAGATAGACACGAAAATCTGGAGTAACTCAGCGGAACAGGCAGCATCTCTGGAGAGAAGGAATGGGTGACGTTTCGGGTCGAGACCCTTCTTCAGAATTCCCTGAATTCTATACCCCTTAACTCCCTTAAATAGTTTACAGCACAGTGCAGGAGGTAGAGAACTCCAATGGCTCACAATTTGCAGAACAAAAATTGTTCCTATCTCAACTGACGATCCATAACCCTGAGGTAATTTCTCAGCAGTTCCATTCCCACACCATTTTATCTTGCTAAGCTGTGTTTAAAAACCCTATCAATGCCGAAATCAGCAGCTTCTAAGTGTTGGGACCGGCTGGTGACTAGGGTTGCCAACTGTCCCGTATTAGCCGGGACATCCCGTAATTTGGGCTAAATTGGTTTGTCCCGTATTAGGCCCGGGGGGCGCAGTAGGCCCGGACACTGTAGGCCCGGACGCTGTAGGCCCGACAGTTTAGGTCTCGACACTCTAGGTTTCCGACATTTTAGCTCCGGACAGTGTAGGTGCGGAGGCCTGGGCTTCGCCTGACGGAGGTTGCATGGCAACCTGCCTCCCGGCCCGGGCGGCCGCCATTGGTGGAGCAGGAGCACGTGGGTGAGGTCACGTGGGGCGCAAGGCGGTGACGTCACCTTGTCCCGTATTTGGGAGTGAGATAGTTGGCAACCCTACTGGTGACAGATCATGGTTTGGCAATTTATTTCAGTAGCGTAAATCCAGTCAGTGCAATTTGAGCTGTTTAACACAAGAAAATAAAACTTCCTTGGTCTCCAGGACCCAATATTATTTTTGTTTTACTTTTAAACTTGTTTGTTCCATACCTGCATTAGATTTTGTTAAACCATCAGAAGTTCTTCCTATTGAAATGAACGGAAATGTTTAATTGACAACGGAAAGAGGCCAATTTTCTGAAGGGCTCAAGTCTATATACTAATTACGGCTTCAAATGTTCATATCTGGAGCTGTTTTTGCTCTCATTCATAAAAATATAATGGCTTTACAAAGTACATTCAGGTATTTTGGCGAACAGGAATATTTTTCTAGGCAGAAAAAATATCGAGATTTCATTTTAATTAATAGGAACTTAAATGAAAACAGCTACATGCATTAAAAAGAGCACTTTAATGTAACAATATCCCAAGGCTTCAAACAAATCAACTGTTAACGCCAGGCCCTGGTGGATTCAATCCATGTTCCACAGCACAACACGGCAATTGCCCCACATCCCTTAGTCCTGGTGGAAAATGGCAACAGCAGGAAATCAGGTACACTTGGAGGGAGGATCCTGTGAAGCATTACTCTGATGACCAGCCCAGAGGAGGTTGAGTCTAATGGAGAGGGTGGGTGAGGGGGGTGGGGCTAATGCAGCTAAATCCACATTACTAATGCCCCATTACTAATGCCCCACCAAGGTACATGTAGAAGCTAGACCTTTCTATTAGATTGCATGCTAAAGTAGGGCTATAACTTAAGCCGGAACTGTAGCCAGGGGGGGGCATAGTGGCGTAGCGGTAAAGCTATTGCCTTACAGCGCCAGAGACCCGGGTTCGATCCTGACTACGGATGCTTGCCTGTAAGGAGTTTGTACATTCTCCCCGTGACTTGTGTGAGTTTTCCGTTTCCTCCCACACTCCAAAGCCATGCAGGTTACTAGGCTATTTAGCTTGCTACAAAATGTAAATTGCCCCTAGTGTGTGTAGGATAGTGTCAGTGTGTGGGGATCGCTGGTCGGTGGGCCGAAGGGCCTGGTTCCGAGCTGTGTCTCTAAAATGAACTAAACTAAAAAAAAACCTAACAAGGGCAAAGTTAAACCCTGAAACAGTTCCTTCTTGTTCAATTGCTAATGTGAATGAGTGTCCCTGTTCTTGTTGTACTGGGCTGCATAGTGCCAGAACATTAAAGGTTAGCTTTGGGGAAGGGAGAAGAATAGCTGGAAATAATACTGGGTTAGTAGGTAATAGTTAGGACTGGAAATCAGATGAGGGTCCTTCCTCTGAGACAGAATCACCTGCCAACACTTATACAGGAAGACTAGCTACTTGAGAGAGTCCGTTTTGAATGGACAGGCTGAAGGGAAGACACTTAGCAAAGGCGGAAAGGAAACCTAAAACAAAATTAACTTCACTGTAAACAGCCATATTTAAAATTCATTTCTATAAAAAAGAGACAAGAATACTCACCAAAGCTTGTGATAACTCTCACTCTTCCAATCAAGTTCTGCTTCAAATGCCATGGCCAATGATCCAAATCGAGCAGAGACTAAGTAGATTCCAGGATGCCTGTCCTTTGAAGCCACCCTCCTTCCCTTTCCTGCTCCCTTCACAAAGATCACTCACTTTCTCTCCACTCTAGTTCTGAAGAAGGGTCTCGACCCAAAACGTCACCCATTCCTTCTCTCCTGAGACGCTGCCAGACCCGCTGAGTTACTCCAGCATTTTGGGTCTACCATCGATTTAAACCAGCATCTCCGGTTATTTTTCCTATTCTCTTCACTCTAGATAGCCACAACCGCACTTTGCCAACCAGAATAGACCAAGCAGCTGAAACCTATCTATTTACACGCACGCTGGCCAACCTAAATAAAATACTTAGTTTCTTCTCATTTAAGGCAATAAATAACAGTTTTAAAACCTATGACCGCAGGAATAGATTTCCAATCAAGATGTAAAACCACACAGAGGTACAGAACGTCATCTGGGGAATATCAATAAACTCAGTTTTCCATATTAAGCTATAAATCACCAACTGGGAGAAAGTCTGTGTCGCTGTGAAGTTCACAAAAAGGGATGTAGTTGGATCTATACAACAAATAATAATTAAGATGTATTCTCCATACCAATATCCTTAGGTTACATCTGGGTCAGCTGAGTTCTACTTCAATTACTCCCCTCCCATACACAGCAGGCACTTCTGAACAAGATGGACGCCTTCACTCATGTTACAACTCCCTAAATGAATAGAGGAACTCAATAAAAGGCTGTCACTGAGGCAGCCCAGCTACACCCCAGGAGCAAGGAGGAAGTCATCCCACCCATAAATGATTGAGCAATGGACAATGTACTGCCTGGAAGTATATAGAACTGTAATAGGCCATTCGGTACACCTTGTTTAGACCAGATCTTGGAAAATGGAATCCAGACAACTCCCATCCCACAATGCCCTTACTTTAAAATATTTATCCACCATCTTTTATGTGTTCATCACACTTCCAGGCAAGGCCAGAATATATCTCTCTACCCCCAAAAATATTTTTCTGTCCTTTCCACTGTTTATCTTAAGCTTGTGTCCTAGTTACAAAAATTCAACCTAATTTTGAACATATCAACACCATAACAGTCCCTGCTTCTCCAAGCAACAGTACCTGTCTCTCCAAGCAACTAAATCCTCATCCTTGAAGTCCTTGTTTAATCCATTGTCCTTCGAACCCTCTGCAAAGCCTAGATATTAATTTTACAATGTGTTGTCCACAATTAAAACCATTAAACCTAGCTAAGGGTTAAGTGGCGATTTATGAAGGCAACTGTAAACTACCAATACACCACTAAACTGGCAAGTAATCTTGAAGCGACAGAAATCCCACCTTGCTTGTTGTTATCTTAAATCTGCACAACATGGTGTATGTTGGTAGACGAATCTCAGGTGACATGTTAGGAGTTGAAAATGTTTCCTTCAATGTTGAGTTCTTACCGGAGAGGCTGAAGCCAGACTGGTGTAGATTTCGAACTGGTTGGGGCTGTTTCGAAGGAGATGTCTTGGCTGAGGCTGAGGGGGTTCCTGCTTTGGGGGTGCCTAAGTCGTACACTGGGCCATCGTACATTCCTCTGGGTACACCACGCACCTGTGCCAACTTTGGAAAGAAAAAGGAACACATTAGATGAAGATTTCAGCTATGCAAGGACAGTGCTTGGAACACATCAGCCTTGCCAAGGTAATGATGAAGACATGCTTCCATCTTCTCCTTGACAACATTACAACACACTTCTGTCTTTACCCGCTCCTCCCATAATGAACCATACCTCCACCAACCCCTCAACATTTGGACACCAAATAATCTTCCAACCAAGATGTCGGAGGGGGATTTTATCAGCAGTCCCGAACTTCATCTAGAGAGAATCAGTCTTATTCTCCAAAATAATCTATGAATCATTAGTAAGTCTGCGTTCTGATAAAGCTCATGATGCAAATAACTACTGAGAATTAAGGTACCTTCCCCCTGTAAACATCCCTGCTCAGTGTAGGTTCACTGGCATCTGTGCCAGTAGGTTAGTTGGGCAGTCTCACTTCAGTTGGGCATCACCAGGGCATCTTGCCTTGATCCTTCAACATGGCTGCCAAACAGGATGGGTTTATAGGATGGGAAGTGTGCAGGACAGAACCATGGTAATCCCTGCATATGCAATGCCTCTTGTGGCCAACAATACAGCAGAAGCAACCAAATGAGATTGTAGATGTTCACCCACTCATCATGAGTAATCCAAAAATGTCAACGCACAACATTCACAAGTAACAGCTCTGGCAAGTGTTACGGTGATTTATGAGTTAACTGACTTGCACATCACAATAACCTGTCATTATTTTCCCAACCATTTATCTCACTATCTAATGCCACAAGTTCAAGTCCCACCCCCACCGCTGTCGAATCTAAATGCAGATTCACAAAATCACGTGGAATTTGAGCATTGATTAGGATACAAAGAGGGGGCACAAGTGGGCAACAACAACGTAGATGGAGTGCAAAGTGGCAAAAATGTAAGCTTCAATGGAGAATGTTTAAATGGCGGGGATTATGAAGTGTTGATAAGCTCAGGGCATCAGCCATCCTTGGGCACAAGTCGCTGAAGCTAACATGAAAGTTAAGCAGTTATGGTTGTGAGCCTTTATTGCAGGAGTATGAGAATAAAATGTCTTACTACAATTATATAGTGCCAGGGTGAGTCCACATCTGGAATACAATATAGGTTTCCTTAGCTAACAAAGGACATACTTGCTGCAGAGGGGATGCAGTAGAGGCTGACCCGACTGACTGTTCATGTTATGGTAGATCTGTCAGAGGAGCAAGGATTAAGGAGGCTGGGCATCCATTTTCGAAAGGAGAGGTAGCATCTTGAAATATACAAAATTCTTAAAGGGCTCAACGGCTTAGATGCAGGGAGAATGCTTCGCTTAGCTGAATCGTGAAGGTCTAAGGGTTACAGACATAAACAATCGCTATGCATCGAGGGTGGAAGGACCTTTGGAATTCTCCACCCAGGAAGGTTGGTGGTCTGACTCCATTCAAAGCAGAGATTAGTAGATTTAGAGGGATTAAGGGTAAGACAAAAAACACTGTTCCAAGGCAGAAGAACAGCCACCATCTTGTTGAAAGGCAGGACAGCCTCGAGTTGGTCAAATAGACTCCTCCTGCCCCTATTTCTTATGCATTTTATACAGCAATGTTCATGGATATAGAACATTGCTGTATAATCAAGGGATACGGGGAGAAGGCAGGCACAGGTTACTGATTGGGGATGATCAGCCATGATCACAATGAATGGCGGTGCTGGCTCCAAGGGCCTATTTTCTGCGTTTCTATGTTTAGAACAAGGTAAAGTATACAAGCCCATGAAAAGCAATCTCTTGCATTGTGGAGAGGTGACTGCTTTCATTGCCTAAATACACCAACTATCTAATCCTCTCTGCCCAAATGAGGCAGGTTTAGAAAAAACAAGGCTGGCCGTGGAATGAAGTTTAATGGTTAAGCTTGCGGAATGGACTGGTCAGCTGCTTTGCAAGATTCTTCACAACTACCAAGAGTGTGGAATGCCCAATGGAAAGCTCTGCTGAAGAAGCGCATTGTATCCATAAGCCAGAAGTAATTTATTTTATGCATGGCAGGAGCACACATAAATATTATTACAAGTCCGTGCTAATTAAACTATCTTGCAGCTCGGTGCTTGGCAAACTAAAGCCAGATGCCCCTTAGAAAAAAAATCCCCAATGGGATCAGCGAGAATTACAGCTGAATTCGTGCTCAGTTAATAGACGGATCAACAACCTGCCATTGTCAATCTTTGACAAATGGAGCTGATGAAAGGGGTTTATCCTTTCTTGAGTGAGGAAGCCCTGAAGCAGAGGCACAGCCACAGTCGAGTGGCAGGGAAATTGTTCGAGGTACATACAATTATGGTAGTTAAACATTGCCAGCTTCAGCATCGAAGGGCAGACAGAAAAGGAGCAAGCAAACAAAGGGTCCTTGTGTCGAGTGGTGAGAACCAGGTGCCAACAGTGCCAGGGTTACTATGCACCGCCCCACAGCTCCTGATTATTAAACCTCTTTTATCAGAACTAGGGAAACGTACAGAACACAAATTTTGTATCTATCTCCAGAGTACAAATCAGCTCAGTTCAGTTTACTGTCATGTGTACCGAGGTACAGTGAAAAGCTTTTGTTGCGTGCTATCCAGTCACATACGGAAAGACAATACATGATTACAATCTACAGCCATTTACAGTGTGTAGATGCTGTACATGATAAGGGAAGGAAACGTCACCCATTCCTTCTCTCCAGAGATGCTGCCTCATAAAAAGCTGAGTTACACCAGCTTTTTGTGTCTATCTTTAATTTTCCATATATGCATTTCAGCTTATGCATTGAAACACACCGTTAATTGTTGACCATTGATTCTGTTACCCCCACAGTCAATTCATCTACAAACCCGGACTTCTTTGAGATGTGGGAGGAAACCTTGGCACTCAGATAAAACCCACGGAGTCACAGGGAGAGCATGCAAACTCCACACAGACAGCACCCGAGATCCAGATTGGACCTGGGTCCCTGGCGCTTGACCATCTGCATCACTGTGCTGCCCTGTCTGGTCTATCATTGGATCTTTAACTGGAAGGTGCTGTAAACTGGGTTCAAAACCTTGCCCCAATGCCCAGTCTCTGCCCACAACAGGTTAAAGTGATGCAATGGGAAGTATAATTTGGGTCTGCTGGTGTTTGCTATGTTGCTTATGTACTTGAGGAATGAGCTGATGTGGTGATCAGGTCTGAAAACCACTGTCCGGCTCAGTACCCATCTGCTGCAGATATGATGGGAGAGAGGGAAAATGGGAAAAAGAGTGTGGGGGAAAAAATCAAGGGAAACCCGACTGAACTGTCAGGTGAAATGGGGGGGGGGGGGGGGGAGAAAAAAGAGAGAAAGAGAGAGAAAGAAAGAGAGAGAGACAGTGAATGAGAGAGAGAGAGAGACAGTGAATGACCAACATGTACATACACTCATACATAAATTGACACTAAGGAAATTAATATCGACCTGCTAAACTTGCTACCTTGCTGTACTGTTTACAACTGCAAGAACGAGTAGCAATCGATAAAAGGCTATAAATGTATTGCATGAATATATATATATATATGTACAGGGGCATATCGACCCATGCACTGTATACTTGTTTTTATATTCATGCATTTAAAATATGTATGTTATGTTCTATACTTTGGCAATATAATGATGTATCTTATCATGCCAATAAAGTATTTTAAATTGAAAATTTGAAATTGAAGAGAGAGAGAGAGAGAGAGAGAGAGAGAGAAAGAGAGGGAGAGAGAGAGAGGGGTGAAAGTTGAAAAAGAGGGATATTTGCATGGACAAACAGATGAACAGCAAGAGATAGACAGAAGGAGAGAGACTGCCAGACAGATGAAGAGTGGCAGACATAGCAGTGAGAGCATCAGGGATAGATCGACAGAAAACAAGAACAGACGATGACATAGAAAAACACAAACAGAAATAAATTGTTTGTAGATCTTATTTAATGAGTGCCAGATTTCTAAGATGTTTTATAACTAATGCAATGGTTTTTAAATGCAATTACTGCAATGAGAAAAATTGTGCCAGCAAATGCATGCACAACAAACTAGCACAAGGCAAGGGGATTCTAATTGTTTTATTTTAATAGTCCTGGTTCTGAGATATTGCCCAGGGCTCTGGGGAACAGAGGCACAGCTCCTGTTCACCTTTCACTTCCAAGATCATGGGCCTGCTGCAATCTCTTGTGTAGGAACTGCAGATGCTGGTTGAAACCGAGTCTGAAGAAGGGTCTCTACCCAAAACGTCACCCATTCCTTCACTCCAGAGATGCTGCCTGACCCGCTGAGTTACTCCAGCATTTTGTGTCTATCTTTGGTGCAATCTCTTGGAACTTTGCCAGCCTCTACTCTACAACCTTGTGTAACCTTCTGCCCCAGTGGAAGGTGACACTGAAACACTGCCATTATTGAGAAGTGATAATCAACAGGAACAGTTTGAGTCGCTATGGCAATACCTCGAAACCCCGACTGGAGGGAGACAGAGGTCGGCGTATGGTTTGGATGGGGAGCCTGTAGGAGGTTGCTTCTTCTGGGTGTTGACAGTCATAGTTTGCCCACGCAAATAACTACAGCGTATTTTGTAGCTGGTGCCCACGATAGCTACTATGCATCAGTGCTGGAACTAACAAGTGTTTATGCAGACACAGGCAGCTGGAGTAACTCAGAGGGTCAGACAGCATCTCTGGAGGAAAGGAATAGGTGATGTTTTGGGTCGAGACCCATCTTCAGACAAGTCAGACCTGGGCCCGATTGCACGTTATGAACTAAATTGAACTGGGTCCTGGATGTGCAAATGGTCTTCCTGCCCAACATGTACCCGTGGAGTCGAGACTGTTAATGATTAGGCAGGGGGAACGCTGTATTGCGGCATTCAGCTGAATGTTTTAAATGGCAACAGTGAACAAGCAAGTCTATTTTATAACTTGGGGTGCAACCTGCCAAAGAATCAATCACCAGCCCCAGAATGGCACGATGCACAGGTAAGACACTGACCACGGAAGAGCAATGGAGGAGATCAATTCACAGCAGGCTTTTAAAAGCTGCAATTTTCTCCACACAGTTTAAAATGACCGACCCTTTAATTTGGAACCATGTTATGTTTACTCTAATGCCATTAATTCGTTCGGGTTGGTGTCCTCCATGTACAAAGTTATGTTCTGTTCAGAGAAACACATAGCCATATCTTTATCCAGAATACACATAGTACACTTCTGCCGCTTTGTCTTTGTCATGAAGCTTTGTGCAACAATATGCTTTCAGGATCAGATCCCTTCCGTAATTCGAGGAATGGTAATGTTGTCGTCAAGCTGAGGCAGGTTGGATGCACACCGTGACAGCATAGAAAAAGACCCTCGCCCACTCTGTCTACGCTGATCAAGTTGGTAATCTGTGTTAGTCCCATTTACCTGCGTTTGGCCCATATTCCTCTAAACACTTCCTATTCATATATCTGTCTTTTGAAAGTCATAATTGTGTCCATTTGTGTAGCTTCCTCTCATAGCTCATTTCAGATATGAACTATCCTCCAAGTGAAAAAAGTTGCCCCCAGAGGTTCCGCTTAAAACTCTCCCCACCCATCTTTAGCCTAGTTTTAGAATACTCTACTGTGGGGAAAAGACCGAGTGTTCACTTTATCCATGCCCCTCACAATCCCGTACTCCTCAATAAGGCTTCCTACGCTCCAGGGAAAAAGTGCCAGTCTATCAGATCCCTTCCTGTAACTCAAGTCCACAAGTCCAGGTAACAACCTGGTGAATCTTTTTTGCACCCTTTTCAACTTATCAATACCCTTGCAATAGCTGGGCGACCAGAACTGCACACAAACAGGACAGTTTCTTCCCAGCTGTCATTGGGTAAATGAACCATTCTACCGCAACCAGCCAGAAGTCCTGAATCTCATCTACCTCATTGGGGACAATCTTTGATCGGACTTTACTAGCATTACCTTGCACTAAACATTGTTCCCTTATCATATATCTGTACACTCTGAATGGCTCGGTTGTAATCACGTATTGCCTTTCCGCTGGCTGGTTAGCATGTAACAAAAGCGTTTCACTGTACAATGACAATAAACTCCACTAAACTACATGTGACAATAAACTCCACTAAACATGTGACAATAAACTCCACTAAACTACTCCAAGTGAGGTCTCACCAAAGATTTGTGCTGCTGCATCATGATGTCCCAACGTTTGTATTCAACACCCTTCCCGATGGAGGCAAGCATCCTATTGCCTTCTTCACTCACCTGACTTGCCATTTCATGCACCTATAACCATATAACCATATAACAACTACAGCACGGAAACAGGCCCGTACGGCCCTACCAGTCCACGCCGACCACTCTCTCTGACCTAGTCTCATCTACCTGCTCTCAGACCATAACCCTCTAATCCCCTCTTATCCATATACCTATCCAATTTACTCTTAAATAATAAAATCGAGCCTGCCTCCACCACTTCCACCGGAAGCCCATTCCATACAGCCACCACCCTCTGAGTAAAGAAGTTACCCCTCATGTTACCCCTAAACTTTTGACCCTCAATTCTGAAGCTTTGTCCCCTTGTTAGAATCTTCCCCACTCTCAAAGGGAAAAGCCTACCCACGTCAACTCTGTCCGTCCCTCTTAAAATTTAAAAAACCTCTATCAAGTCCCCCCTCAACCTTCTACGCTCCAAAGAATAAAGACCCAACCTGTTCAACCTCTCTCTGTGGCTTCAGTGCTGAAACCCAGGCAACATTCTAGTAAATCTCCTCTGTACCCTCTCCATTTTGTCGACATCCTTCCTATAATTTGGCGACCAGAACTGCACACCATACTCCAGATTCGGCCTCACCAATGCCCTGTACAATTTTAACATTACATCCCAACTTCTATATTCGATGCTCTGATTTATAAAGGCAAGCATACCAAACACCTTCTTCACCACCCTATCCACATGAGATTCCACCTTCAGGGAACAATGCACAGTTATTCCCAGATCCCTCTGTTCCACTGCATTCCTCAATTCCCTACCATTTACCCTGTACGTCCTATTTTGATTTGTCCTACCAAAATGCAGCACCTCACACTTATCAGCATTAAACTCCATCTGCCATCTTTCAGCCCACCCTTCCAAAAGGCCCAAATCTCTCTGTAGACTTTGAAAATCTACTTCATTATTAACTACACCACCTATCTTAGTATCATCTGCATATTTACTAATCCAATTTACCACACCATCATCCAGATCATTAATGTAAATGACAAACAACAGTGGACCCAACACAGATCCTTGGGGTACTCCACTAGACACTGGCCTCCAACCTGACATACAATTGTCAACCATTACCCTCTGGTATCTCCCATTCAGCCATTGTTGAATCCATCTTGCAACCTCACTATTAATACCCAACGATTTAACCTTCTTAATCAACCTTCCATGTGGAACCTTGTCAAATGCCTTACTGAAGTCCATATAGACAACATCCACAGCCTTGCCCTTATCAATTTCCCTGGTAACCTCTTCAAAAAATTCAAGAAGATTAGTCAAACATGACCTTCCAGGCACAAATCCATGTTGACTGTTTCTAATCAGGCCTTGTTTATCCAAATAATTATATATATTGTCTCTAAGTATCTTTTCCATTAATTTTCCCACCACAGACGTCAAACTAACAGGTCTATAATTGCTAGGTTTACTTTTAGAACCTTTTTTAAACAAAAGCACAACATGCGCAATGCGCCAATCTTCCGGCACCATCCCCGTTTCTAATGACGTTTGAAATATTTCCGTCATAGCCCCTGCTGTTTCTGCACTAACTTCCCTCAATGTCCTAGGGAATATCCTATCAGGACCTGGGGACTTATCCACTTTTATATTTTTCAAAAGTGTCCGTACCTCCTCTTCTTTAATCCTCATAATTTACATCACTACTCTACTTGTTTCGCTTACCTCACATAATTCAATATCCTTCTCCTCGGTGAATACCGAAGAAAAGAAATTGTTTAATATCTCCCCCATTTCTTCCGGCTCAGCACATAGCTGTCCACTCTGACTCTCTAATGGACCAATTTTATCCCTCGCTATCCTTATACTTCTAGATCTCAGCATTCCACGCTCTCCAGGGCTCTACTGTTTACTGTGTACAGGAATAAACACGTGCAACACCTCACATTTGTCAGCTCTATTCCATTTGCCATTCCTTGGCCCACCTTCCCTGCCGATCTAGGTCCACTTGTAATCTTAGATATCCTTCCTCACTGTCCAATATACCACCAGTTTTTGCATCATCTGCAAATACACTAACAAAGAAACATGAAAGAAACCAGAACTCCAGGATACAAAAGCACCAGCTTACACCAACTGGTGGGAAAGACCTGCAAAAGAACTATAGGAACAAGATAATTCCTATCGTTTAACTCACCTGGAGTAGAGCTGGGTACATAAATAGACAATAGACAATAGGTGCAGGAGGAGGCCATTCGACCCATCGAGCCAGCACCACCATTCAATGTGATCATGGCTGATCATTCTCAATCAGTATCCCGTTCCTGCCTTCTCCCCATACCCCCTGACTCCGCTATCCTTAAGAGCTCTATCTAGCTCTCCCTTGAATGCATTCAGAGACTTGGCCTCCACTGCCTTCTGAGGCAGAGAATTCCACAGATTCACAACTCTCTGACTGAAAAAGTTTATCTTCATCTCTGTTCTAAATGGCCTATCCCTTATTCTTAAACTGTGGCCCCTGGTTCTGGACTCCCCCAACATTGGGAACATGTTTCCTGCCTCTAACGTGTCCAACCCCTTAATAATCTTATATGTTTCGATAAACTAATCAACAAGCAATTTAACGCAGTGTCGTTCCAGCACATTTTCAGCAACACACTTTAACCAAATAGTCCACCCGGTAATAATAATTTCTCCAATCTCTACACCAGATTCTGTTTAAAGGATCGGAGATGGTAACCATTTTTTTAAAGCATTCAGTGAACCATCTGAAGGTCATAGATCTTATTTTGATCTGGTTTAAAGCCTAATTGGCGAGGGGTTAAAAGGGCTGTTTTTCCTTCAATCAGCGGGATGATGAGAGTTCACCCTCTTTCCCGAGACTCCTCCTTCGATCATAATCAGCATGATGCAGTTTTGCAAAATGCTCAATCTCCGTGGAAGTTATAACTCTGACGGGGTAAAGGGTTGTTGTGGGAGAAGTGAAAATGAGTGCAAAACTCAACAAAACGTTTGCAAAGCTGGAAACCTCGCGGCGTAACGGAACCAATGTCGCCTTACTTACATTATGTTGCTCGCATGTGCTGTGCTTTCACAAGAATTAATTAAGCGACCTTTCCAAAACTGCTTTGCTACAACCAAGGCATTGTGCCAGCGTAATGACCCTGAGGTTGGTGAAAGGAGTCATTGTAACTGCTGCTACATGTAAAGTGGTGTCAGATGTTAATGTGGGGATCCAGTTTAAAGCTACACTCCTTCACCAGGCAAAAGGCAGGGCCAGACCCATGGACGACTTTGATATGGTCACAATGAGGGGACATAGATACAGGGTAAGGGGAGGGAGGTTTCGGGGGATGTGAGAAAGAACTTTTTCACCCAGAGGGTGGTTGGAGTCTGGAACTCACTGCCTGGGGTGGTGGTGGAGGCGGGAACACTCACAACGTTTAAGAGGCATTTGGATGGGCACTTGAAATGCTACAACATTCAGGGCTACGGTCCAAATGCGGGAAAATGGGATTAAAATTAGACTGTGTTTGGTAACGGGCGGCATGGACACGATGGGCCGAAGGGCCTCTTTCTGTGCTGTAGGACTCTATGACTCTCTATGACTCTATCATGGAGGGTGGAGACTGGTGTGGAGAATGAGGTGGGGTGCCCTGATAGTAGGATTAAGGGCCAATAATCCTGTCTATCAATATCCTCAGGGCAGCACTGTGGTAAAGCTGTAGAGCTGCCGCCTCACAGCGTGAGAGAGCCGGGTTCGATCCTGACCTCGGGTGCTGTCTGAGTGGAGTTTGCAAGTTCTCTCTGTGACAGTGTAAGTTTCCTACGGGTGCTCTGCTTCCCTCACACATCGTAAAGAACACATGGATTTGTTGGCTAATTGGCCTCTGTATAACACCCCTAAATGTGCGGGGAATGGATGAGACAGTGGAAGAGAAGAGTGTGAATGGGCATTGGAGGTCAGTGTGGACTTGGTTGCCCTAAAGGGCCTGTTTCCATGCTCTATCTGTCAACTAAACCCTCCCTGCCCATCGACAAACCCCAACCCCTCTTTCATCCTTAACTGTGTGTACACGGTTAAGTCTTTAATCACCAATGATTACTGTACAAGCTTGGGGTACAGTGACTCAAACACTCATCTTCAGCTTGCATCGTATCCCCCCATCTCCCCATTCATGTTCAGGTGATCGTGGATTGGCATTCATGATGTGGAGCTTGCAAGATGTAGGTCTGGCCTGCATTTTGATTACATATTGGGGCTTGTGCTGTGCTACATCAGAATTTCATTAGGTTTGTTTAGTATTACTACCTGTGGCGCCTTTCTTTGATCGATGTTTGCTGTTTGAACACATTAGTCTCTTGAGACCATTGCATCTATGGTGATGGTCTGGTTGTTAAGGGGAGAAAATGATGAAGCCTTTAGTTGCAGGATCGGCTTGGGCTGAAACTGGGATTCAGCCTGTTGGCTGGACAGACCTTGCTCTTAGTGCAGATACAGAGAGGAGGTGAAGTAGGAACCAATTTGGTGAAAGGCTGGTGTACATAGGTCCACTCAGCTAAAAGAGTCAAGTTCATACTATCCAGCACAGAGACTTTGTCAGCCATCGATCACTTCCCACACCAGTGTTTCTGGATTCCCATCGATTCCCCTCAGTTAGACCACTTCCCCACATACTCGGGTCAGTCTGCAATGGCCAATTAACCTACTAACTCCCATGTCTCCGGGAGCTGGTGGAATACAGATTGAACCGAGGGTTGCTGGAGCTGAGGCAGCAGCTCTACCCGCTGCACCACCACCCTTCCACTCCACAGCCTTTGAAGTTAAAGGAGTGGATTGTGTGGTCCTAGATTCAAATTGGGAGTCAGATTTAAGATATTAATGAATTGAAGTCGCATCCTTTCACACAAAGGGTGGTGGATGTATGGAACGAGCTGCCGGCAGAGGTACAGGAGTTGAGGCAGGTACTATTGCAATGTTTAAGAAACATTTAAACAGGTACATGGATAGGACAGGTTCAGAGGGATATGGGGCAAACACTGGCCGGTGCAACTTGTGTAGATGGGACATGTTGGTCGGTGTGGGCAAGTTAGGCAGAAGGGCCTGTTTCCATACTGTATGAGTTTGTGACTAATATTTTCAATGCAAGAGGATTGGTGGTTCTGCAATGACTCATGTTTCCATAATGCTAATTCGATATAACATAAAGGAGTCCAGGAACACGATTTGCAAATATGTTTTCAATTGGGAAATAAAGAATCACTTAAAAGCTATTTTGGATACTGACAAGGAAAAAGTTCCCGTGCTAAAATAAAATCAGTTGAGCCTAAAAATACGTTAGCCACGACGCCATTGTCTCAGATGAATGCAGTCTCTCAATCGTTATCAAAATTAATTTTATTTTTGAAGATCTTGCAAGGAAAAGAAATTGCCCTTCATCTCCTTCCTAAAGGAATGCCCTTTAATCCAGAGGCCATAGCCTCAGAATAAAAGGATGTTCCTTTCGGCAGATGGAGTTTCTTTAGTCAGAGGGTGGTGAATCTGTGGAATTTATTGCCACAGAAGGCCAAGTCAACAGATATTTTTAAGGCAGAGATAGATATTCTTGATTAGGACGGGTGTCAGGGGTTATGAGGAGAAGGCAGGAGAATGGGGTTAGGAGATAGAGATAGATCAGCCATGATTGAATGGCGGAGTGGACTTGATGAGCCGAATGGCCTAATTCTGCTCCTATCACCTATGACCTTATGAACAAAAACACCACCAAAAAGTCAGGAGTTGAGTTTCTGGCAGGTACGAAGCAAATGGTTTTGCTCTGCTCTGGGTCAAGCTGATTTTCAACAACACTGCACTTTTGTGGAAGTTTATGTGAAGGCATTTCTAGCCATGGATTCTAAAGCCTGATTAACTGAGTCAGGGTCAGGGTCAGAAGCACTAGGAATCCAACATTCTGTTACTTCTTTTTACTGCACTTGGTAGCTGCCACATTCACAGAGAATGGGAACAAGCAAAGTTCCTGCCGGATTTAAAAACTGAACGTCTATAATGCTTTGTTTTCCTCTTACTAGTTACGGCTTATGTTAATTGAAGCAAAGGATCTTGCGACTGTACATAAAATACCCGAAGCAGAAAAATAAATTAAACGCACACCAATTTTCTACAAACTCCATAATGCCTTCCATAATGTTTGGGACAAAGACCCATCATTTATTTATTTGCCTTTGTACTCCACAATTTGAGATTTGTAATAGAAAAAAAATCACATGTGGTTAAAGTGCACATTGTCAGATTTTATTAACGGGTATTTTTTGTACATTTTGGTTTCACCATGTAGAAATTACAGCAGTGTTTATACATAGCCCCCCATTTCAGGGCACCATAATGTTTGGGACGCAGCAATGTCATGTAAATGAAAGTAGTCATGTTTAACATTTTGTTGCATATCCTTTGCATGCAATGACTGCTTGAAGTCTGCGATCCATGGACATCACCAGCTGCTGGGTGTCTTCTCTGGTGATGCTCTGCCAGGCCTGTATTGCAGCCATCTTTAGCTTATGCTTGTTTTGGGGGCTAGTACCCTTCAGTTTTCTCTTCAGCATATAAAAATTGGGTTCAGATCGGGTGATTGACTTGGCGATTCAAGAATTGACCATTTTTTAGCTTTGAAAAACTCCTTTGGTGCTTTAAAGGTATGTTTGGGATCAATGTCTTGCTGCAGAATTAACCGCTGGCCAATGAGTTTTGAGGCATTTGTTTGAACTTGAGCAGATAGGATGTGTCTACACACTTCAGATTTCACTATGCTCCTACCATCAGCAGTTGTATCATCAATGAAGATAAGTGAGCCAGTACCTTCAGCAGCCATATATGCCTAGGCCATAACATCCCCACCACCATGTTTCACAGATGAGGTGGTATGCTTTGGATCTTGGGCAGTTCCTTCTCCTCCAGATTTTGCTCTTGCCATCACTCTGAGAAAAGTTAATCTTCATCTCATCTGTCCACAAGACTTTTTGCCAGAACTGTGGTTGCTCTTTTAAGTACTTCTTGGCAAACTGTAACCCGGCCATCCTATTTTTCCGGCTAACCAGTAGTTTGCATCTTGCAATGTAGCCTCTGTATTTCTGTTCATGAAGTCTTCTGCGGACAGTGGTCATTAACAAATCCATACCTGATTCCTGAAGAGTGTTCCTGAACTGTCGGACAGGTGTTTGGGAATTTTTCTTTATCATAGAGAGAATTCTTCTGTCATCAACTATGCAGGTCTTCCTTGGCCTGCCAGTCCCTTTGCGATTAGTAAGCTCACCAGTGCTCTCTTTCTTCTTAATGATGTTCCAAACAGTTGATTTTGGTAAGCCTAAGGTTTGGCTGATGTCTCTAACAGTTTCATTCTTGTTCCTCAGTCTCATAATGGCTTCTTTGACTTTCATTGGCATAACTTTGGTCCTCATGTTGATAAACAGCAATAAAAGTTTCCAAAGGTGATGGAAAGACTGGAGGAAAGACTAGGTGCTGAGAGCTCTCTTATACCTACATCAAGGAGGCATTTAAACACACCTGAGCAATTACAAACACTTGCGAAGCAATTACAGACACCTCTGTGCCCCAAAAATTATGGTGCCCTGAAATGGGGGGGAGTATGTATAAACACAGCTGTAATTTCTACATGGTGAAACCAAAATGTATAAAAATACATTTAAATAAAATCTGACAACATGAACTTTAACCGCATGTGATTTTTTTCTATTACAAATCTCAAATTGTGGAGTACAGAGGCAAATAAATAAATGATGGGCCTTTGTCCCAAACATTATGGAGGGCACTGTAAAACAGAAATTTCAGGTTGACAAGATTGATATAGATTGTCTTAAAAAAAATAGCAAGGGACGTTACCAGCCTGAGTTGGTTGAAAAAGCTTTTTTTATATATGGTTAAGTAGGCTAACTGAAGTGACAACTCCTGACATGAGTTAAAACACTTTAATAGATGTAGAAGTGCTCCAAGCTCTTTCCTGAGGAATGCTTCGCTATTGCACCTTTGCCCAGTTGCTGCTGTCCAAGAGACAGCTCCATATATAGTGCATTTGTACCTCAATTAGAGAAGAAAAATCCTTTGAACTCTTCCCTCTGTCTGCTGGCAGGACAGAGAGGTGCTGACATCCTGTTGCAAACGCACATTTGTAAAGCATTACGCTGTGCCGTGCTGAGAGGTCCGTTGAACATAAGGAAAGTATTACTGTCTGTGTACTTTCATCTGAAGATATAGGGAAAGAAATAGCTTGTCAGCCCATCAGGTCTGCTCCACCCAGCTTGTAAAACGTGCGCATTCTTTATCCCCACCAATGCTATTTTTCCATCCTTGTACTCCATCCATTCGAACTACGATTCTTAGAGTATATCTCTCTTTCATAAACTTTGCATTTGATTCTACGTTTCTGAAACAATACCTCACCACTATTTTTAGTTTGGGGTAAAGAAAATCTGTGGTGCCGCGGTAGAGTTTTTTTTTAGATTTAGAGATACAGCGCGGAAACAGGCCCTTCGGCCCACCGAGTCCGCGCCGCCCAGCGATCCCCGCACATTAACACTATCCTACACACACTAGGGACAATGTTTTTACATTTTTACCCAATCAATTAACCTACAAACCTGTACGTCTTTGGAGTGTGGGAGGAGACCGAAGATCTCGGAGAAAACCCACGTAGGCCACGGGGAGAACGTACAAACTCCGTACAGACGGCGCCCGTAGTCTCCGTAGTCTCGAACCTGAGTCTCCGGCGCTGCATTCGCTGTAAGGCAGCATCTCTACCGCTGCGCCACCGTGCCGCCCTACAGCGGCCTTACGGCCTAGAGTTGCTGCCTTACAGCGCTTACAGCGCCAGAGACTCAGCCTCGATCCCGGCTACGGGTGCTTGTCTGTACGGAGTTTGTACGTTCTCCCCGTGACCTGCGCGGGTTTTCTCCGAGAACTTCGGTTTCCTCCCACACTCCAAAGACGTGCAGGTTTGTCGGTTATTTGGCTTGGTGTAAATGTCTTTTAAAAAATTGTCCCTCGGGTAGGATAGTGTTAATGTGTGGGGACCGCTGGTCGGCACGGACTCGGCGGGCCGAAGGGCCTGTTTCCGCGCTGTATCTCTGAATTAAAACAATATCTTGATTGTAAGTCATCTTGTCCTCACCCCTCCCTGCTCCTGTAAGCTCCTCGTGACCCACTGCCAAGCAGGTACTCTGATTTGACTTTCGGTCCGTTCCCTTTCTTCAGCACAGTACCTGAAGGCTTACCTCGACACCCAAGCACACCCACCTCTCACGCTCTCCTCTGTTTAAACCCCAGCTTTTAGGACAAGGTTTTTGGCACCCGACCTGACATCGTCAACCTGCCTCTGACGACACTCACTGGAAAGGACATCAAGACATTTTGCCACCTTGAACGGTTAGACATAAATTAATATTATTGCTCCATGGATTTTTTTTAAGCCAAGACTGTGTCAATTCATCTACAGACCATGGGCATTGTAAACATTCTCATCCCATTAGCAGTAGATTTCAGGAAGCACTTAAAAAAAACCTTTTTGACAGTCTTTATGCTGCCGACCAAATGACCAGTCTTCACATGTGCTCCATCAAAGGTTGCTTATCCACAAGGGATGCATCTGGGCCCAACCTGCCTGCATTTAGGTGCAGGCATGTACACAGTGCCCTGCAGGTACTGGCGTTGGCTGCTGGCTTTACAACTGATAATGAAGTGAATAGTCATAGCACCTCTGGAGGTTGTTACTGACAGGAACTGCCTTCACTTCCCTGGATGTTACATGGGTAAATCTTCGCTGTGCATTTCTTTGGCAAAACAATCACCACACACAGACCATAATGAGCACAAAATATAACACACGTAAATATGGAAAGTGATAGAAGTAGAATTAGGCCATTCGGCCCATCAAGTCTACCCCTCCATTCAATCATGGCTGATCTATCTCTCCCTCCCCCCCAACCCCATTCTCCTGCCTTCTCCCCATAACCTCCGACACCCGTACTAATCAAGAATCTATCCATCACTGCCTTAAATATATCCGCTGGCTTTGCCTCCACAGCCTTCTGTGGCAAAGAATTCCACAGATTCACCACTCTCTGACTAAAGAAATTCCTCTTCATCCCCTTCCTAAAAGAACGTCCTTTAATTCTGAATTCTATCACTTTGGGATAATATGTTTCCTTAGATTTTGACCACTGCAACTCTTATCTAACATCCAAGAAGGCTCCTCTTTTGTTCGGTTGCTTTGCATTGAATTTATTTCGAGGCGTTTCCGTGCAGATAGTTCCTATGCTATTTTTAAAAAAATTATTGTGCAATATTATGTCCCAATGTTCTGACTTCAATATTTTATTTTTGGTTAGTCTAATTTAAAATCCAGATTGTAATGTCATCATTTCATCTTGATATTTCTTGTGATTCTGCACCCCACATAATTGCAGGTTCTTCAGTTCTGAGGGCTCTTCATCTGAATTTATGGCATTTTACATTCGCTAAACAAGTGCTGACTTTCTTGAGCAGTTATCCTCTTTGGTTTTCAAGTATAAAGAACAGATGTACCCGTGTCTGGAGTACGTAAAATATATGGGCAGTGCATTTTCCTGTAATGCTGTGTACATTAAAATAAATTGGTGCTGATGCAACACAGCTAATCCTCATGTAACAGATGCTAGAAACACTCAGCAGGTTAGGCAGCATCTGGAGAATCACAGCCAAGGTTTTATCGGTCTGAAGAAGGGTCTTGACCCGAAACCTCTCGACTTCTCCCGAACAACCTCTCTCCCGAGATGCTGCCTGACCCGCTGAGTTACTCCAGCATTTTGTGTCTACCTTTTATCATAAAGACCCTGTTTTGCAGGTTATTAATATTAACTCCGTTGGCCTCTGACATTCCCTGATCTCACTGGCCATTTCCCATAACTCTGACCTGCATTTCCAAGCTTTCACACGGCTCTTCGTTTGCATTCCCTCTCTCTCTAACTTCCCTCATTCACTTATCAACCAAATGGCTTCATCAATGCCTCCACAGCAATCCTGACCTCCCTCTACCAGAGGTAGTCCCTGCGCCCTATCCACTCTTTCCCCACCTTCTCCGCCACATTAAGCCTCACTTTTTTTTCTTCCTCACTTTCCAGGTTTTGAAGAAGTGCCTTCTATCCAAAATGTTAACTGTTTCTTTCCACAAAAGCTTCTTAATTGCTTTCAGTATTTTCTGTTTTCATTTTGGATGCAAAGATTACTTTTGAACTATCTTTAATTGGACTTTATGTTGAGGCTCTATAAGACGCTGGTTAGGCCGCATTTGGAATATTGTGAGCAGTTTTGGCCACCATATCTGAGGAAGGATGTGCTGGCTCTGGAGAGGGTCCAGAGGAGGTTTACAAGAATGGTCCTAGGAATGAGTAGGTTAACTATGATGAACGTTTGTCGGCACTGGGCCTGTACTCGCTGGTGTTTACAAGAATGAGGAGGGGACCTCATTGAAACCTACAGAATAGTGAAAGGCTTTGGATAGAGTGGATGTGGAGAGGATGTTTCCACTAGTGGGAGAGTCTAGGATTAGTGGTCACAGCCTCAGAATTAAAGGACGTTCTTTAAGGAAGGAGATGAGGAGGAATTTCTTTAGTCAGAGGGTGGTGAATCTGTGGAATTCTTTGCCACAGAAGGCTGTGGAGGCCAAGTCAGTGGATATTTTTTAAGGCAGAGATAGATAGATTCTTGATTAGTGCGGGTGTCAGAGGTTATGGGGAGAAGGCAGGAGAATGGGGTTAAGAGGGAGAGATTGATCAGCCATGATTGAATGGCGGAGTGGACTTGTTGGGCCGAATGGCCTAATACTGCTCCTATCCCTTCTGGCCTTCATCTTGCACGAAATGTTGTACACTTATCATTAGTCTGTACACTGGACGGCTTGATTGTAATCATGTATAATTATTTTTTTTGACTGGATAGCAGGCAAACAAAAGCTTTTCACTGTACCTCGGAACACGTGACGATAATAAACTAAACTAAACTACCTGGTCTCGTTAGGTTAATGGTGCTGGATGACCCACTGCAGGGGGGCAGAGGTTTAAAGGTTTTGAGCCAAAGATGCAAAAGGCCAGTGGCGTGTGCAGAATGAGAAGTGTTTAACTCAGAGAAAAAGGGGAGCTGGAACTCACTGCCAGCCAGGATAGTGAAAAGAGAATTAGTTTCTAAAGAGGCCTGGAGAGAGAGTGAATAAATCACGAGGATAGAACGAAGGAACAGGACTGACAAAATCCCTCTATTATGTGCCAACAGCCAACCACTGTAACATCTCACTCAGTCAAGGTGCTCCCGAGACTGTACGAGACTGAGACCGAGACTGAACTGTCCCTTACCCAGACGAGGAGCTCTGTGGATAATTGACCTTAACCCCAACCCAGGCTGAGATCCAAGCCCACCATCGTGGTCTGTGCTCTGCCCAGGACAGTGCGTCTGCCAACCGCTGGGCCCCGGGACCCTCTGGCAGCTTGGTTAGAGCAAAGTGCAGTGCTTGCTGCAAGCATCCGTCCCACAGGGAGTCCCTCTTCCCTGAATCCCTGCACACATCTATCTCATCCACTGTTCACAATGCAGTCTGCTTGAGACTGTCTGGGGCACTTGGGTCACAGTGCTCCCAATGGCTGCTAACAATGTCTAAACCCCATTAAGTGCTCAGCGAAAATAAAAATAACATTAAATCTCCGAGCCGGCTTTAAATGTGCTGTCACCTGATATATTGCAAGCACAGGGCAGTGAGCCGTTGCCTTTGGCTTTACAGATATCAAGGATCTCTGTTCCGCCCAGCCAATGCTTTGCACAGGGGGCCGATAACTGCTTTGTTTGACAAGAATTACTGGGAAGAAAATCGAGAGGGGGATTGGCGATTCCATGTTTTTCTTCCAGTGAAATAAATGAAAGGCGGTGGGTGAGGTGGCTGTTGCTTTTTGTTCTCCTTTGCACAAAGGCCAATGCACTCTGGTGTTCTGACGCCTTTCAGTGCACAGTGCCAGGACACAACGTGATATCCTGTTACATCCGGCCGCTCGATACACAAGCCGGTCACTGTTCTGCTCTCTCTGCGCGCTCCAAATTAAACCCTCAAGGCTGCAGACCTCGAATAAAAATTGATTAAAACCAACAGAGTACTCGCAGGCTGAGGTGGAAGTGTGGCGCTCCAAACCTTTAGTTAATAATCCATCCCGGGGGCAAGCCAGCCAGAAGGACGAATGTGGAGGGGGGAACGCACCGCACCGGACTGTGTTGCATGCACTGCGGACTGTCCATGGACCAGCCGCCCAGACATGGCTGCGATCAGCATAGCGCTCTCCCCCTCAGCCGGCTGCCTGCCCCTTTCCCAGGGCCCTCTCTTGTGCCCGGGTGGCACGAGAGAGGGACCCTGGGGGATTTCCAGGAACGCTGGGCACCGCGATCCTCAATAAGGATTGTATTATAGTTATTTGAAAATTTAGTGTCAGAGATAATTTGGTGATCTTGTATTCTGGAAGTGGGTGTGTTACCACGGTTTTCGTTTGTAAATAGTATTTTGTGTCGTAATTGAATAAATTTATTCTTGATTGGAAAAAAACCCCATGATTGTTCTGACAATCCAAGGTGACCCCACAGTGTATCCCAGTGCACTGAGCCTGTGATTCAGCACAGTTACCATCACAGTGAACAGCATACCTGTTCAACTGAATCACAAAGAATCTGAAGAAGGGTCTCGACCCGAAACATCACCCACTCCTTCTCTCCAGTGATGCTGCCTGGCACACCGAGTTACTCCAGCATTTTGTGTCGACCTTCAAGTCAAGTCAATGTTGGCCTTCATAACAAAGAAAGCCAATGGAATGTTGGCCTTCATAACAAGAGGAGTTGAGTATAGCAGCAAAGAGGTCCTTCTGCAGTTGTACAGGGCCCTAGTGAGACCGCACCTGGAGTACTGTGTGCAGTTTTGTTCTCCAGATTTGAGGAAGGATATTCTTGCTATTGAGGGGTGGCAGCGTAGGTTTACTAGGTTAATTCCCGGAATGGCGGGACTATCATATGTTGAAAGACTGGAGCGACTAGGCTTGTATACACTGGAATGAGAGGAGATTGAGAGAAGGATGAGAGGAGATCTTATCGAAACGTATAAGATTATTAAGGGGTTGGACACGTTAGAGGCAGGAAACATGTTCCCAATGTTGGGGGAGTCCAGAACAAGGGGCGCAGTTTAAGAATAAGGGGTAGGCCATTTAGAACTGAGATGAGGAAAAACATTTTCAGTCAGAGTTGTGAATCTGTGGAATTTTCTGCCTCAGAAGGCAGTGGAGGCCAATTCTCTGAATGCATTCAAGAGAGAACTGGATAGAGCTCTTAAGGATAGCGGAGTCAGGGGGTATGGGGAGAAGGCAGGAATGGGGTACTGATTGAGAATGATCAGCCAAGATCACATTGAATGGCGGTGCTGGCTCGAAGGGCCAAATGGCCTCCTCCTGCACCTATTGTCTATTGTCTATTGTCTAAGTCAATTTTATTTTTATAGCACATTTAAAAACAACCCACGTTGACCAAAGTGCTTTACATCAGTTCAGGTACTAAGAACGAACATACAATGGCACACAAACATAACAGCACATACATAAACAGTTCACAGCGCCCCCTCAGAAGGCCTCAAACGCTAGGGAGTAGAAATATCTTCAACTGTGCAACCCCACCCCACACAGTTTAAGGTCATAAGGAATAGGAGTAGCATTAGGCAGTTCGGCCCATCAAGTTTACTCCGCCATTCAATTATGACTGATTTATCTCTCGTTCTTAACCAACCCCATTTTCCCACCTTCTCCCCATAACCTCTGACACCCATAGCAAACCCCCATGTTGTGCAGCACCTAGACATTCAGGTGTTGAATCCTACCACAACCTACCACACATCCCACCACAACCAGGCAGCAGTGCTGAACTACCATCTACCTCATTGGTGACCCTCGGACTTTCCTTGATCGGACGTTGCTGGCTTTACCTTGCACTCAACGTTATTCCCTTTTCATGTATCTATACACCGTGAATGGCTCGATTGTAATGATGTATTATCTTTCCGCTGACTGGATAGCACGCAACAAAAGCTTCTCATTGTACCTCGGTACACGTGACAATAAACAATAAACTAAACTGAATGATGCCACAGGCTATTGAACAATTGTGCCCCATCACACCTGCATAGCTACTAGAAATATAGAGACACCTTAGACAGAGATTACACCAAAGATAGACACAAAATGCTGGAGTAACTCAGCGGGGCAGGCAGCATCTCCGGAGAGAAGGAATGGGTGACGTTTCGGGTCGAGACCCTTCTTCAGAGACACCTTGTTATCCTTGGAAGCTGCAAACACTGTTATAGAGCAGAATGCGTGGCTGAAGCAGAGAAATTATGGGTTTCCATGAGACCTGCCATATACCGTAGTGGATGACGAATATGTAAATATTGAACTATTGGACCATAAGTGATAGGAATAGAATAAGGCCATTCGGCCCATCATGTCTACTCCGCCATTCAATCATGGCTGATCTATCTCTCCCTCCTAACCCCATTCTCCTGCCTTCTCCCCATAACCTCTGACACCCGTACTAATCAAGAATCTATCCATCACTGCCTTAAATATATCCACTGACTTTGCCTCCACAGCCTTCTGTGGCAAAGAATTCCACAGATTCACCACCCTCTGACTAAAGAAATTTCTCTTCATCTCCTTCCTAAAAGAACGTCCTTTAATTCTCAATCCTATTGCTTTGGGATAATTTGTTTTCTTAGATTCTGAGCACTGCAACTGTTATCTAACATCCACGAAGGTTATTCTTTTGTTAGGTTGCTTAGCATTGAATTCATTTCGAGGCGTTTCTGTGCTGACAGTCTCTATGCTATTTACAAAAAACAATATTATGTCCCAATGTTCTGACTTCAATATTTTATTTTTGGTTAGTCTAATTTAAAATCCGAATTGTAATGTAATCATTTCATTACATGATATTTCTTGTGATTCTGCACAAATCTTTTACCGCAGTGGATGATGACTACTGCGGGCAGGCAGTGGGTTATTTAGTTTTAGATTTAGAGATACAGCACGGAAACAGGCCCTTTCGGCCCACCGAGACCGCGCCGACCAGCGATCCCCGCACATTAACACTATCCTACACACACTAGGGACAATTGTTACATTTACTAAGCCAATTAACCTACAAACCTGCACGTCTTTGGAGCGTGGGAGGAAACCAAAGATCTCAGAGAAAACCCACGCAGGTCACGGGGAGAACGTACAAACACCGTACAGATGGCGCCCGCAGTCGGGATTGAACCCGGGTCTCCGGCACTGCATGGCAGCAACTCTACCGCTGCGCCACCATGCCGCATACATTGTGGGGGTCGTGGGAGACACCGTGGGAATTAGGGGGAACATTGCAGTGGGCTGGGGAAAGGGCAGACAGGGACAGGCGATCGGTGGGGTGCTGGGGCCCAGCCAGAACCAGGATCCACCAGGGCCTGGCACATTAACAAATGGAGCCAGAACCAGGATCCACCAGGGCCTGGCACATTAACAAATGGAGCCAGAACCTGCGGGCATCCACAAATAAATGACAACATTACCATTCACTCCAACTTCGCTCGATGAAGCGTTGTAAATTTGTCGACAGCATTTCCAAAAGCCTGCTCGTGACAGTGTTCTGCCAGTTTAACCACAGGTAAATGCCCCAGCATTTGGGAGGTTCAAACTGATCCTCAGAGTGAGGCTCCAACTCACACAGAGCCTTGGCGAGCCGCCGGAATGAAACGCAGAACGAGTGAACAGACACCCGCTGATCAAATCCCCATTTAGCAATGGGCCTTTGCTGGTTATTCATCTTGACAGTGTTTATCTTTCTTCAGCTCTTGCACAAATACTCAGGATCTTGAGATTATGGAAAGTGACGTTGCAGGTCGGGGGGGGGGGGGGGGGGGAGGGAGGAGGGAGGAGAGGGAAAGTGTGAGAGCGAGACATGCAAAGGCAGACTTTCTGCATATCGTGGGGGAGGTGAGGGATGAGAGCAGGAAATCGGCCCTCAGACCGTGTCCAGCACAGCCTGTCTGTCGTTCTCTGAATCCCTTCCTCGTCTCTGGGAAGGCAGATTTATCGAAGCAAAGCCTGTCTGAACAGGCCGTGACTGCAGGGCTGATCTGGTGGGAGAGGCCACTGCAGTTGGGTGTGGAGGGTGGAGGGTCAAGGATTTACTTTTGTTTGCCAGCACCAGATACATTGCTGGTGCACCTCACCACTCTCCTGCTGTGATCGCATGAGCAGAACAGAGGGCAGAGGGGAGCACATTGACCTCTCCCAGCACAACTTAGTTTAGTTTAGATTAAAGATACAGCGCGGAAACAGGCCTTTGGCCCAGCGAGACCGTACCAGCCAATGACCACCTGTACACTAGTTCAATCCTACACGCTAGGGACAATTTATAGACGACAATTAACCTACAAACCTGCACGTCTTTAGAATGTGGGAAGAAACCGCAGCACCCAGAGAAAATTCACGCGGTTACAGGGTGAAAGTACCAACTCCGTACAGACAGCACCCATAGTCAAGACCGGACTCGGGTCTCTGGTGCTGTAAGGCAGCAACTCTACCTCCTGTCTGCGGTCACTGCCCAGAAACAATGGCAAATGTCTCAGCGGCGATCGGCAAATGGCACCCAGCCGCTGAAGACACACGGTGGATCGATTGATCCACCAATTCTGGTTGCTCCCTTACAAGCACTCGAGTCATAGAGCTCCACAGCACAGAAGCCAGGCCCATCGGCCCAGCACGCCCACGGAAAGCCTAACCCTCCGTCTCCAAGTGTAACTCTGCCGCACAGGACCGAAGGAGCTCCACACTGTCACTGAACCAAGCCACCATTGAATGATCACACGAGCAGGAGGTGGATCTGATGCTGGCTTGATACGATACGATAGAGGAGGGAAATCGATCTGCCAACAGTCATGAAACGTAACAAGATACACGCAAACATGAAATTAAAGTCTGGGATTGGGGAGGTGCGAAGAATGAAAGGGGAGGGGTGTCTACCCCACGACAGAAGGGGGAGGAGTTCTACAGTTTGATAGACACAGGGAAGAAGGATCTCCTGTGGCGTTCTGTGCTGCAATACCTCCTTCTACCACCAACCACTCTCCAGATCAATGGGTTTCTAACCAACTGCAAAAGCCTGTCACGCATATGGTAGTGGTGTGGGATTTGTTTTTAGATGAGCCGATGAATATACAGGGCATAGAGGGATGTAGTTCAGGTGGAGTAGTTTAAGTCGGCATCATGTGGAACGTGGACATCGAGAGCTGAAGGGCCTTTAGGTTAGTTTTAGTTTGGAGGTACAGGGTGGAAACAGGCCCTTCGGCCCACTGAGTTCGCACAGACCCTGGGAAAAAGGTTCTGACTGTCGATCCTACCAACGTCTCATAATTTTACGAAACTTCAAGTAGGTCTCCTGTCAGCCTCCAACGTTTCATCAATTGCTATTCCGAACAATAACCTACATTTATATTGTGCATTCAGTAAAAACAAAAAGACACTTAGAAACATAGAAACATAGAAAATAGGTGCAGGAGTAGGCCATTTGGCCCTTCGAGCCTGTACGCACCGCCATTCAATATGATCATGGCTGATCATCCAACTCAGTATCCCGTACCTGCCTTCTCTCCATACCCCCTGATCCCTTTAGCCACAAGGGCCACATCTAACTCCCTCTTAAATATAGCTAATGAACTGGCCTCAACTACCTTCTGTGGCAGAGAACTCCACAGATTCACCACTCTCTGTGTGAAAAAAAACGTTCTCATCTCGGTCCTAAAAGACTTCCCCCTTATCCTTAAACTGTGTTCCCTTGTTCTGGACTTCCCCAACATCGGGAACAATCTTCCTGCATCTAGCCTGTCCAACCCCTTAAGAATTTTGTATGTTTCTATAAGATCCCCCCTCAATCTTCTAAATTCCAGCGAGTACAAGCCGAGTCTATCCAGTCTTTCTTCATATGAAAGTCCTGCCATCCCAGGAATCAATCTTGATCAGGCACTCAACCAGAAAGGGCATGGATGACCAATAAGTAAGTTGATCAATACAGAAGGTTGTAAAGAAGGACTTAGGACAGGAGTGGAGGTTAATTCCAAAGATCAGGATCTAGGGACCTGAAGGCAAGTGCGTCAATATCAACAGCCATGATCAAATGGGATGTTGTGCAAAAACTATTCCAGTGAGCTGTGGGCACTTTACCTGTCTCCGTGCCTTAATACGCTTGTGTACGTAGTCTGAGAAGGGCTTGCAGGGGACAAAGCGCCCGTTTCCTGGAGTGACGTGCAGGTTTCCATCTTCCAGCACAATCTTCCCCTGGCTAATGACAACAACCGGAGCCCCGCACAAATCTGTCCCTTCGAAGATATTGTACTCGGCAGCCTAAGTTCAGCAAGGAGAAAAAGAGCAGAAAGAAACCATTAACAAAGACTTTCACACGCTTTAAAATCAGCAGAAACAAATTACAAAGTGCTGAATCTTAATTCATTTAGACGGGCAGTAAAAATGGAGCCAAAATTGTTTCAACAATATTACATCAACAATAGAGCCCTTTCATTAACAGTGCAGGAAAATGAAGGGGGCTGCCCAACATGTGGCTGACACAACTACCGTCTATTTTGTACGACAGTCAAAGTGTTCCCATTACATGCCAGTAAGCAAACAGGTAGTATGTAAAACATTTAAAAACACATGTTTGAAACCTCTTATAAAAACATGCTGGAAACGCTTATCATCATCAAGTTGAAGACCCCTGTCAGAACTGGGAAAGAGGAGAGACACAAACAAACTGCAGATGTTGGAATCTTGGGCAAAGCACAAAGTGCTGGAGGAACTCAGCGTGTCACGCGACATCTGTGGGAGAAATGGGCACTGCCCAGTCCAACACGGGCACTGACCACCCCACCCATCAAAGACAGCTATGAGATGAGCTGCCTCGTCTGTTTGAACACTACAAACACCAACTAAACTTCGATCTATGAAGAGTTTTGGTTGCACTAGGGAGGCTTTTGTTCACTTTTGCTCTACATTGTTTTTTATTTATCTACTTTTTTGTGTGTTTATTATACTATTCTATATACTAAAACTCTCGTTTGTTTGTTTGTTTGTTTGTTTGTTCCTGAACTACAGCCAAAACGGTACACGGTAGCGCGACAATTTCAGGCCCACCTTACTCACCATCGTCCCTTTGGTGCTAATGGAAGAAGTTTCATTGAAATCGGTGTTATATTTTTTAAGTCATTCACATTTTAAAGTTTAAATCTATCTCCTAGGGAGGAGGGGGAGGAGGGAGGATAAGGGGGGTTGAGCGGGATGGAGTGGGGGGGAGGGGGAAGAGGGGAGGTGGGGAGGAGGGGGAGGGGAGAGGTTGAGGGGGAAGGGGAGGAGGGAGGGAGGGGGAGGAGGGAGGAGAGGGTGATGCACCAATGCAGGAGAGGTATGGGCTCAACAGGTCCACTTGGTCTAGTCTATGTATAAAAATCATGAGAGGAATAGATCGGGTAGATGCACAGGGTCTCTTGCCCAGAGTAAGTGAATTGAGGACCAGAGGACATAGGTTTAAGGTGAAGGGGAAAAGGTTTAATAGGAATTCGAGGGGTAACCTTTTGACCCAAAGGGTGGTGGGTGTATGGAACAAGCTGCCAGAGGAGGCAGTTGAGGCTGGGACTATCCCATTGTTTAAGAAACGGATGGAACGGGTACGTGAATAGGACAGGTTTGGAGGGATATGGACCAAACGTGGTCAGGTGGGACTAGTGTAGTTGGGACATTGTTGGCCGGTGTGGGCAGGTTGTGCCAAAAGGCCTGTTTCCACACTGTATCACTCTATGACTCTCCACTGTTTACAAATCTGCTGTGCTGTTGCAAGTAAGAATTCCATTTTTTCGTTTTTGGTCCATATGAAAATTAAACACTCTTGACCTGACGTATGGACATGAGGTCGACATATGATTCCATCTCATGATAAACATATCAAGGCACCCTTTTGACTAAATACTTTCAAATAAGGCATTCTTGGTTGAGGCACAGTTGGCCTGATCACTGGCTATGAACCTTGCAAAGGGTTGGAGGCTGGGTACACTTCAGGTGTGAACTTCCACAATAAGGAACAACCTGCTAACACTTACCATCCAAACCTACACCCGAATACCATTCACTCTCACTTATTCTCCCAGGGTAGTGAATTTGCCTTTGCTCCCAAAATGGGAAGAGGTTCAGAACCAGCAAAGGCATCAGACTGTATTTCGAAGATGGGAAACAACTGGAAGAAACATAGAAAATAGGTGCAGGAGTAGGCCATTTGGCCCTTCGAGCCAGCATCGCCATTCAATATGATCATGGCTGATCATCCAAAATCAGTACTCCGTTCCTGCTTTCTCCCCATATCCCTCGATTCTGTTAGCCCTGAGAGTCAAATCTAACTCTCTCTTGAATACATCCAGTGAATTGGCCTGCAAAATGCTGCAAAAGCAGCAATGGGTTTGGGGGAAGACATCTGGTCAGCAGCTTAACTGGGGCAACCCAGAATGGATCGACTGGGCTTGTATTCACTGGAATTTAGAAGGATGAGAGGGGATCTTATCGAAACATGTACAATTCTTAAGGGATTGGACAGGCTAGATGCAGGAAAAATGTTCCCCATTTTGGGGGAGTCCAGAACCAGAGGTCACAGTTTAAGAATAAGAGATAGGCCATTTAGGATTGAGATGAGGAAAAACTTTTTCACCCAGAGTTGTGAATCTGTGGAATTCTCTGTCACAGAAGGCAGTGGAAGCCAATTTCAAGAGAGAGTTAGATTTACCTTAGGGCTAATGGAATCAAGGGATATGGGGTGAAAGCAAAAACGGGGTACTGATTTTGGATGATTAGCCATGATCATATTGAATGGCGGTGCTGGCTCGAAGGGCCGAATGGCCTACTCCTGCACCTATTTGCTATGTTTCTATGTTTACACAGGTGGGGTAACACTTTTAAGAGACATTTTACTGAACAATAAACCCAGATGAAGTAGCTTTATATTCAAAGGTGCTTCTATAAAACAGTTAAATAGAGAGTCAAATTTAAAGCCTGGCTTTCAGTGTCATGAAAACTCACAGCTATGGATTTCCACCTCGGCCTCTCTGAAAGGGACAGCAGAACGATGTGGAATTCACAACATCCTCTTTGTTATTGTAATCAAGAGAGAGTTAGATATAGCTCTCAGGGCTAACGGAATGAAGGAAGCAGGAAGGGGGTACTGATTTTGGCTGATCAGCCATGATCATATTGAATGGTGGTGCTGGCTTGAAGGGCCGGATGGCCTACTCCTGCACCTACTTTCTGTTTCTATATTATTCCTAACGAGGAGATGCTGGCTCTAAGGGCCACAATCCATGACAGTCCGAGCTATTGGCAGCTCACAGTAAAAAAAGTCACATAAAGTTCTTTTTGGTCCTCGTTTGCCGGGTTTCAAGCTGTGAACTTGGGTCCTCGGTTCACCCAAGCCCTCACGTTGAGCTTCCTGTGGGATTATGTGCTTGAAGCTAGTCCAGGGTAATGGGCAACGAGGAAACATGAAGAGAGGGGGAGAAAGAACAACGGCCAAGATTCATGTGCCCCCTGGCAGGCTAGTTCTGCGGAGATCATTCACAGCGTGATCCAGGGCTGTACGGATTTGACCACACCAGAGGATGGTAAACAACTTGTTATGGGGAGGGACTTGAAAGAATGTGAAAACAAAATAGATTTTAACTGTCAAGGTCCCTTCAGGAACTTGGAGCCACAGTAACTTTTATTCACATTGGGAACAAAGGTTGCACAAGCAGTTATGTTTCCAGCTGAGCTAATAGACCATGCAGGTTTGCAACCCGCCCTCTGACAGAGGGGGAAACGGGGAGAGATTCGAATAAGGCAGCGGTTATCAGAGCACTAAACAGGACCGAGGGCTTCCAGGGCATCTCACAGTGTCTTTTGGCTCCAATTTTTTTTTAATCATTCCTCTTTGGCTCCAAAAACAACTACCACAAAACTGAGGTCATGGACTCGGACCTGAATTTCAACAGCCACTTTAAGACAATTACAAAGTCAGCCTACTATCACCTTAAGAATATATCAAGGGTTAAAGGACTTATGGCTCAGCAGGATTTGGAGAAACTTGCCATGCATTTATCTTCAGTAGACTTGACTACTGTAATGCCGTCTTTACAGGTCTCCCTATAAAATCGATTAGACAGCAGCTGCAGATGATTCATAATGCTGCTGCTCGAGTCCTCACTAAGACCAAGACAGTGGATCACATCACTCCAGTTCTGAGGTCTTTACACTGGATTCCAGTCTGCCAAAGAATTGATTTCAAAATACTACTGTTGATTCATAAAGCACTGAATGGTTTAGGGCCAAAATACATTTCTGGTCTTCTGCTACACTATAAACCATCCAGACCTCTCAGATCGTCTGGGACAGATCTGCTCTCTGTCCCCAGAGTCAGAACTAAACGTGGAGAAGCAGTGTTTAGTTTTTATGCACCACATATATGGAACAAACTCCCAGAAAACTGCAGGTCCACTGCAACTCTCAGTTCTTTTAAATCGCGGCTGAAGAATGTTCTGTTTGACACTGCCTTTTATTAAATCAAATAATTATTCATTTCTTACACTGCACTGCAACTTTTATTCTTGTATTTTATACCTGTCTTATTTTATTTCAGCATGCTTTTATTTTCCATTCTCTTTAATGACTGTTTTTAATTGCTTTTAACTGGGTTGGGGTGGGGTGTGTGGGAGGGTGGGGTGGGGTGTGTGGGTCGTGAGATGGTGTGTGTGTGTGTGTGTGGGTGGGGTGTGTGGGTGGGGTGTGTGGGTGGGTGGGGTGGGGTGGGTGGGTGGGAGTTTGCTGGAGAACTCCAAACAATGGGCTGCTTGACCGTGGAAATCTCCAACTGAGGCTGGGAGGACACCAAACAGCTTCCAATGATTTTAATTTAATTTAGAGATACAGCGCGGAAACAAGCCCTTCGGCCCATCAAGTCCGCGCCGACCAGCGATCCCCACACGCGATCGCTCTCCTACACACACTAGGGACAATTTACAATTTTGCCAAGCCAATTAAATTACAAACCTGTACGCCTATGGAGTGTGGGAGGAAACCGGAGAACCCGAGGAAAACCCACGCAAGTCACAGGGAGAACATTCAATCTCCACACAGACAACACCCGTGGTCAGGATCGAACCGGGGACTCTGGTGCTGTATGGTAGCAACTCTACTGCTGCACCACCGTGCCAAAGGAATAACGTTTCCAGGCTGCTTGAGGACAAACACCACGAGGCTGGCAGAGGTTGAGGCGCACAAACTGGCCACGTTTGGACCAGTTTAGGAAATGGTCAAGCCATGGTTGAGGGTTCAGGAAATGGTCAATGGGTTCAGGAAATGGTCAAGCCTTGTGGCTGAACGACCCCAGGAAGACGGTTCTGCAATAGTGAAAGAGCTGTATTCGGACTTCTTATAGTGGCAAGTGTATTTAGCAAGAGAAGGAATATGACATGGGAAGAGTCTAAGGGAGGAAAGCATACTGTGGGGGCAATGAGAGGGCAACGATGGCAGACTCGAGATGATCTGGTGGTACAGAGTTCACCTTGCAAGGTCGGGTAGATCTATCGGAAGGATGCCATCAGTGTAAATTCATATCCAGGAATCTCTACTGTCAACATCTAGCAATGTGAATCTCAGATTTAGCTTGAGTGTAAACCACCGAGTTACACTAAGATCATGAAGCTTCTACATTGTTGACCCAAATGGAACAGATTATATGTTACGCAATTCCTCAGGAGACCAACATCTGATCTGCGCCTTTGCAGAAGCTGAGATTCGGTTGTAATGATCTCAAATGGCAATTCCCAGAATAGAATCACCACACAGAAGAGCCATTGTAACAAATTAGAACAGTGTCTCACAGCTGCTGTGCCATCACATTTGAAGCAAATAAGAATAGAAGAAAAAAGCAATGAGTACTGATTAATGGCAAGCAAGACACTCACTCACGGGGTGATGACAGGCACCTCTTAAGGTCCATCTTCTGGGGCAGTATTTTGACAAGCGGCTGCTTAATGTGTAATTCTGGATGGAAGAGGGCGTTGACAATTCCATTTTGTGATACATTAATGTTATGTTGCATAGATGCACTTGCAACTAATAGAAATAATCTTTAACAGATATCCGCAACAAGGCTCTGGTGCTTTTTCCTTTAACCATTCGACCGAACATGATTGGCTAAGAAAAGCACTGCACTTGATGTTTCTCAGGCCAGAATTGGTCACGTAATGATTCAACCAAACACGAAGGGCGAAGACAAACACAGACCTAATGTTTCTAAGGCCAGAATTGGTCTCCTTGCCTCATTAAGGCAGTGCAAGGGAGTTGCGGCTACCATTTGCAATGTCAGAAAAAGGCATGCCTGCCCCAACAAGGGCGATGAGTCAACTCAAAACCTGAGAAGGCAAAGGGCTTGGGGAGATGAAGGACAGCGCCCAGAACCAAGTGTGGGCCAGTGGTGTTTGTACGTTTGGACGGAGTTTGTACGTTTGGACGGAGTTTGTACGTTCTCTCCGAGATCTTCGGTTTCCTCCCACACTCCAGAGATGTGCGGGTTTGTAGGTTAAGGGGCTTGGTATAAATGTTAAATTGTCCCTAGTGTGTGTCGGGTGGTGTTAATGTGTGGGGATCACTGGTAGGCGCGGACTCGATGGGCGAAGGGCCGATATGCCTATCCATGCCCAAACAGTCAAGGCAAATGTGGGTCCCTTGAAGACAGAAGCAGGGGAATTTATTATGGGGAACAAAGAAATGGCAGACGAGTTAAACCGTTACTTTGGATCTGTCTTCACTGAGGAAGATACACACAATCTCCCAAATGTTCTAAGGGCCGGAGAACCTAGGGTGATGGAGGAACTGAAGGAAATCCACATTAGGCAGGAAATGGTTTTGGGTAGACTGATGGGACTGAAGGCTGATAAATCCCCAGGGCCTGATGGTCTGCATCCCAGAGTACTTAAGGAGGTGGCTCTAGAAATAATGGAAGCATTGGAGATCATTTTTCAATGTTCTATAGATTCAGGATCAGTTCCTGTGGATTGGAGGATAGCAAATGTTATCCCACTTTTTAAGAAAGGAGGGAGAGAGAAAACGGGTAATTATAGACCAGTTAGTCTGACATCAGTGGTGGGGAAGATGCTGGAGTCAATTATAAAAGACGAAATTGCTGAGCATTTGGATAGCAGTAACGGGATCATTCCGAGTCAGCATGGATTTACGAAGGGGAAATCATGCTTGACAAATCTACTGGAATTTTTTGAGGATGTAACTAGGAAAATTGACAAGGGAGAGTCAGTGGATGTGGTGTACCTCGACTTTCAGAAAGCCTTCGACAAGGTCCCACATAGGAGATTAGTGGGCAAAATTAGAGCACATGGTATTGGGGGTAGGGTACTGACATGGATAGAAAATTGGTTGACAGACAGAAAGCAAAGAGTGGGGATAAATGGGTCCCTTTCGGAATGGCAGGCAGTGACCAGTGGGGTACCGCAAGGTTCGGTGCTGGGACCCCAGCTATTTACGATATACATTAATGACTTAGACGAAGGGATTAAAAGTACCATTAGCAAATTTGCAGATGATACTAAGTTGGGGGGTAGCGTGAATTGTGAGGAAGATGCAATAAGGCTGCAGGGTGACTTGGACAGGTTGTGTGAGTGGGCGGATACATGGCAGATGCAGTTTAATGTAGATAAGTGTGAGGTTATTCACTTTGGAAGTAAGAATAGAAAGGCAGATTATTATCTGAATGGTGTCAAGTTAGGAGGAGGGGGAGTTCAACGAGATCTGGGTGTCCTAGTGCATCAGTCAATGAAAGGAAGCATGCAGGTACAGCAGGCAGTGAAGAAAGCCAATGGAATGTTGGCCTTCGTAACAAGAGGAGTTGAGTATAGGAGCAAAGAGGTCCTTCTACAGTTGTACCGGGCCCTGGTGAGACCGCACCTGGAGTACTGTGTGCAGTTTTGGTCTCCAAATTTGAGGAAGGATATTCTTGCTATGGAGGGCGTGCAGCGTAGGTTCACTAGGTTAATTCCCAGAATGTCGGGATTGTCGTATGTTGAAAGGCTGGAGCGATTGGGCTTGTATACACTGGAATTTAGAAGGATGAGGGGGGATCTTATTGAAACATATAAGATAATTAGGGGATTGGACACATTAGAGGCAGATAACATGTTCCCAATGTTGGGGGAGTCCAGAACAAGGGGCCACAGTTTAAGAATAAGGGGTAGGCCATTTAGAACGGAGATGAGGAAGAACTTTTTCAGACAGAGAGTGGTGAAGGTGTGGAATTCTCTGCCTCAGAAGGCAGTGGAGGCCAGTTCGTTGGATGCTTTCAAGAGAGAGCTGGATAGAGCTCTTAAGGATAGCGGAGTGAGGGGATATGGGGAGAAGGCAGGAACGGGGTACTGATTGAGAGTGATCAGCCATGATCGCATTGAATGGCGGTGCTGGCTCGAAGGGCTGAATGGCCTACTCCTGCACCTATTGTCTATTGTCTATTGTCATCTGCCTTGCCTGAGATAGATGCTATTTAATCCAACAGCCTTCCCTTTCTCCCTGCCATGCTCCTCCCTGGCCTGTCCACCGAACCTGCTGTCATTGGCTTCTGTACTGACTTCCAGCCTCTCATCTGTCTTATTCCTGCTTTGTATCCCATCCCTCGGTGAATCTAGTTTAAACCCTCTCTAGTCGCACTAGCAAACCTGCCTGGAGGATGTTAGTTCCCTTCAGGTGCAACCCTTGCACAGGTCACCTCTGCACCAGAAAAGATCTCGATGGCCATGAAACATGACAGCTTTAACCCTGCATCAACGCTTCTGTACGTCTATCCCTACACCCACTATCACCTGGCAATGGGAATAGTCCACAGATTACTACCCACTTGGTCCAGATCTTTAACCTTTTGCCAAATTCTCTATATTCAGTCTGCAGGACCTTAACCCTTTTACTTCCTATATAATTTGTCCCAACATGGACACAACTTCTGGCTGCTTACCCACCCCATTGAGAATATCCTGCAGTCGCTTAGAGACATGCTGGACCCTGGCACCAGGGAGGGAACACAACAAACTGGAGTTGCGACCGAGGCCACAGAATCCCCCCTCCGTCCCCCTAACATCTGAGCCTCCTGATACAATCACTCTGTCCATTGCGTCAAAGCCAATCTTACAGTCTGAAGAAGGGTCTTGACCCGAAACGTCACCCATTCCTTCTCTCCAGAGATGCTGCCTGACGCTTACTCCAGCACTTTGTGTCTACCTTCGATTTAAACCAGCATCTGCAGTTTTTTTTCCTATTTACTGCCACAGACTTGGTTGCTGCTGCTACTGTCCCCCTGAACAGTTATCTAGCTTCCTCCCACAACCCCCCTCCCCCCACCAACAATATCCAAAATGGTAAACGTCTTTTAGAGGGTAATGGCCATAGGAGTTTTCTCCACTTGTTGTCTACTCACCTTATCCTTTCTAGTGTAAGAAAATAACTGCAGATGCTGGTACAAATCGAAGGTATTTATTTCACAAAATGCTGGAGTAACTCAGCAGGTCCCCAGAACATGGGAAGATTGCCTCAACTCCCACATCCTGCAGGGGGAGCAAACCACTGCCATGCTGACTGCACCAAGATCAAAGACACAAGGTAAAAAAGACTTTGTCTTGATCACCCGTCATCTTCTTTCTCCTCCCGCCCCCCCCCCCCCTCCCCCGATCTACCAACCAACCCCACTACGCTTGTGAAAGCCCTGACGCTGGGCAAGTGGCTGTCCCCGGGAGACATCCTCTTGATTTCTTGGAGAGAACTGCAAAAACAATAAGACAAATCGCTGGACACACAACAGTACTGGTCATTGATGTTCCCTCCGAGCTGACTGTGGGGCAGGGGTAGGGTGGTGGTGGAGACTAGAGACCGGTGATTAAATAGTGTCCTTGTGTCTCCCAGTTACAGGGGCTCCCCAACTTACGATGGGCGTACGTTCCGAGAAACCCATCGCAAACCGAAAATATCGAAATGCACTGTCGAACGAACGCACATCGAAAAGTTGGCGGGAGAAGACGGCAGGGAAGAGAAAGACATTCTGGCCTTCCATCACAGTGAGGAGGTGACTGGAGGAGACTCACTGTGATGAATGTTTCTTTTTTTTGTTTTGTGTTGGTTTGTGATTGTGTGTGTGTTATTGCTTATTTTTATTGCTTTTATTGTTGGACTGTGGGTAATGGAATTTTGTCCAAAAGACTTGTTTTTTTGGATGATGATAAAGGTGATTCTGATTCTGATTCTGATTGCACTGAATACACGTGATCACGCGGCTGGAAGCTCGCTGCGGATCGCTGCTGTTCGCACCATGGCAAAGTCGAACTATCGTAAGTCGAAGCATCGTACGTTAAGGAGCACCTGCACTATCCAGTAGGCTTTGCAAGGGAAAGAAAGAATGGAGAAATACAAACACCTGGTTGCAAAAGCCACCAGCTTGCAGCATTCACTTACGAGGCTCCCTCAGCTAGTCACAACACCAGCGGAACCGTGGTACAACAAGAGGCTATCTTTGAGAGATTTTAGATTTAGATTTAGAGATACAGCGCAGAAACAGGCCCTTCGGCCCACCGGGTCCACGCCGCCCAGCGATCCCCGCACACTAACACTATCCTACACCCACTAGGGACAATTTTTACATTTGCCCAGCCAATTAACTTATAAACCTGTACGTCTTTGGAGTGTGGGAGGAAACCTAAGATCTCGGAGAAAACCCACGCAGGTCACGGGGAGAATGTACAAACTCCGTACAGACAGCACCCGTAGTCAGGATGGAACCTGAGTCTCCGGCGCTGCATTCGCTGTAAGGCAGCATCTCTACCGCTGCGCCACCGTGCCGCCCTACATGGACTGGGGCACAAAGTAATTGGGTCCGTCTCATTCTGGCTGCCCCACTGTCTCTGGTTTTCATCCTCACATAAAGGATCCCTTTCAATGCCAGGAGCTTACTCGCGTCAAAGAGCAAAGAATCGTGCAGTCTCTTGAGCATAGAAGCACGATCGAGTCAGACTCTGGACTGCTGACTCCATGAAAGGAAACAAATAAAAAACGCTCAGTTCTGCACCCTATGATTTATACGCCTAGTTCCAAGGAAAGGGGAAAAAAGGGAATTGTGCATCCCAGCACAGCTGGTGAGACAGATAACTGGCTCTCAACGTCACGGTGGAAAAGGAAATAGCAGAAACAATAAGGTACAAACTCGAGAAACACAACTGGTTTTCTACTTGAATATAAAACTGTCATCCGTGGCGAGCCAGGGAGAAACTCCGCTTGTTGTTGAAAAACAGGCTTCAAACAGGCCCGCCCGCACCACACTACACCACACCACACCACACCACACCATACCGTCTCACAGCTACAGGATGTGTTGCCTGGTAACAGTTGCTTTATCCTGGTGTTGCTGTGTGGAGAGTCCACACACAGCAATAATTTATAACATGCATTAGTTAAGGAAAAAAACAAGATAGGGGGCTTGAAAAGATTGCTGCTCAGCTAGTCATCACTCCTTCCAGAAAAGAGATACGAGTAAATATTGTGCAGGGGTGGGGGAGTGATTTCTTCAGCAAACAGAATGTGGCGATGCAAAGCTTCTAAAACGGTTTATGGCTCTTCCGCCTGTAGTGCAATGTAAGCTGCTCTCCCATCCCATCCCGTCCCGTCCCGTCCCATCCCATCTGGGCCCAAATGAAGGGGTTCAGATAACGATCACACATCGCCAAATGCAACTTGTCGTGTGTATGAAGGCCCCAGTGATGCAGGGGCCATGAAATTATTATACAGGGTCTGGGTAGAGTTAAAAATACTCATGAATGGGTGAGGCTTAGTTTAGTTTAATTATTGTCACATGTACTGACGCACAGTGAAAAGCTTTTGTTGTGTGCGATCCAGTCAGCTGAAATGGCCTCCTCCTGCACCTATTTGTCTATGATCCTTGTCCCTCAAGACTCCCTACAGAAAATGTAGTCCAGTTGCCTCCTGAATTCATAGGGAACAAGGTCAATCATCACTCAAAGAGAAGAGAAGGGCGGCACGGTGGCGCAGCGGTAGAGTTGCTGCCTTACAGCGAATGCAGCGCCGGAGACTCAGGTTCGATCCTGACTATGGGCGCCGTCTGTACGGAGTTTGTACGTTCTCCCCGTGACCTGCGTGGGTTTTCTCCGAGATCTTTGGTTTCCTCCCACACTCCAAAGACGTACAGGTTTGTGGGTCAATTGGCTGGGCTAAGTGTAAGAAAATTGTCCCTCATGGCTGGGATCGCTGGTCGGCACGAACTCGGTGGGTTGAAGGGCCTGTTTCCGCGCTGTATTTCTAAACTAAACTAAACTAAGACACTTCTTGCGCCTGTGGGCGTCCATCTTTGTTTGCTCAAGTAGAGAGAGATCAAGAAGCTTCGGTGTTTAGAGGGACTAGTGTGCCCTTCAACACAATTCACAGAAAGTCAACTATCAGATACAGCAAGCAAATAGGATGACAAACTGTATGTTAAATAAAAGAAAAAAAGGTGCAGACACTGAAAGTAGGAGATAAAAACAGGAATGCTGGAAATGCTGAGCAGGCCAGGCAACATCTGTGGAAAGAGAAACCATGAGCTTTACAGATCCAAGGGAGAATCTAAAATATTTACTGTTTTTCTTTAAGCTGTTGATACGCTAAGGTTTCTGTACAGGAGTAAAAAAATCTCAGCACCACTGTAAAGAGCTATTGAAATGGTATGCACCACTCATCTTCGTCCTTTGACAAGTAGGAAACCAGGCCTGTATTCTTGTTTAAAACAATGAGAGTCAACTCAACAAAATGTACAACATTCTAAGAGCTTTATTGGGTAAATTTCTGGACTTTATTTCCCAAAGCTTCGGTATCTGGAACCAAGAGTCAGTCTTGTGATAAGTGCATTAACCATAGGAGCAGAATTAGGCCATTCGGCCCATCGAAAGAAGTTGGGCATTCAGCAGAGAGAAGAAATGTCTTTGACTGAGGGTGTAAATCCTTCAAATTCTCTGCCCAGAGTGGGTGTGGAGATCCAGCAGGTCACGACAACCATGAAAGAGTGCCAAAGATATTTTGATAAGTCATCAAGGGATTTGGAGTTAACACAGGATTGTGGTGCGGATGTGCAAGATTAACTCCAGTGGCCCAGCAGTAGAGTTGCTGCCTTGCAGCGCCAGAGACCCGGGTTCAATAGACAATAGGTGCAGGAGGAGGCCATTCGGCCCTTCGAGCCAGCACTGCTATTCAATGTGATCATGGCTAATCATTCTCAATCAGTACCCCGTTCCTGCCTTCTCCCCATACCCCCTGACTCCGCTATCCTTGAGCTCTATCTAGCTCTCTCTTGAATGCATTCAGAGAATTGGCCTCCACTGCTTTCTGAGGCAGAGAATTCCACAGATTCACAACTCTCTGACTGAAAAAGTTTTTCCTCATCTCTGTTCTAAATGGCCTACCCCTTATTCTTAAACTGTGGCCCCTTGTTCTGGACTCCCCCAACATTGGGAACATGTTTCCTGCCTCTAACGTGTCCAACCCCTTAATAATCTTATACGTTTCGATAAGATCTCCTCTCATCCTCCTATGGACTGGGGGTGGGCCGAAGGGCCTGTTTCCAAGCTGAACTCTAAACAAGACCTCCATTCCACACCTGTTTCATTATTCTGAAGAGAAGAAAATGTTCCCAAAATCAGTTATATTCCCACTCCTTTATTATACTGTACAAGTCTCCTCTCACTCCTTCATTCTATGAAACACTGCACGGTTACATGGCGAGGAATGGATGCTTTAACACAGCCTACTTATTATTCTAGTCACTGTAGCTGCACAGAACATTACAACAAAGGCACAGTGCACCCCCCTTTATTCAAGAGGATTAAAACTCAATGACTCCAAAGCATTTGTACCTTCCACCTAACTTCTCCTCTCGAAATAATTCAGTCCATGCAAAACCCTTTGCCCACATCGTTCATCACGCAAACCTGCCTTGTGAGTTGTTAACACAGCAACAACTTGACCTTTAACCCGAGTGCCACAACCCTGAGAACTCTGCATCCTTCCATTCTGCTCTTGAACAGCCTCCGTCTGACCAATTCAGCCGCTGAGACCCCTGAACATCCCAGTGAAATGTCCTCCATCTCTCTTACAGTTCCTCTTTCTCTCCAGTTTTGAAATCAACAGATTTTGCCAGTGAAACTGCCTGTGTTATCGTATTGCCTTTCAAAGGGTTCAGGGATGGTTACAAGTTCCTTGTTGAACCTCGGAATAGCTCAGAGGAGTAGTTAATTGAGTCTGGGTTGCGGAAGACGAGCCATCTTCTCCACACAACAGTCAGAGAGACAATGAATCAAAATGAGTTAAATGAGTAGTGGTCTTCATGAATGAATCATGCCCTACTTCTGATCCAATAGATCTTGTAATCAGGCAGTAGACTGGTACTAGTAGAACATTGGCTCAAAGCACTGCTCAGTGTGGACTCAGTGGCCTGTTTCATTGCTGTATCTCTAAACCAAACATGTGGACTGGTAGGTTAATTGGCCACTGTAAATTGCCCCAAATGCATAGGTGAATGGTAGTCTATGGGGAAGTTTATGGGATGGGAGAGGGAATGAATTGCAGGGAAATAAATACGGGGGGGGGGAGATTCCTCTGGTAAAGCAAATTCTTTAATTTGGTATGCAACCATAAAACTCACCTACTGGGTCACAGGTACACACTTCATACTATCAGGAGGGAAAGAACATGGAGAAGGTCAAACAACAATTTGCTGTCTTTATTCAGAAGGAAACAGGCGCACTCTTTCCACTCCAATGAACTGGATCCAAATGTCACGAGAACAATTCACACGGGGCTTGTGGAAGGTGGAGTTCCAGGGGAACTCAACTGGCACTCTGTGCCACACAGGGTTCAGTTACCAGACTAACAGCCAGTGTTCTGGACCACTGATCCAGAGACAAGCTCAAATGGCAGCTGGGGGAGCTTCGATTCAAGTAACTCATTAACATGTGCAAAATTATTCAAAGAAACTATTCTTAGCAACGGTTACGATGAAACAAGTAGGTAAGAGTGGTGAAGGCTGCATATGGTATGCTTGCTGCGCTGGTCAAGAAGGCACAACAACGACTGTTCTACCAAAGAACACTGAAAAAGTCTGGTCTACCCCAACAGCTGCTGATGACCTTCTACCGCTGCACCATAGAGAGCATCCTAACACATGGCATCCCTGTGTGGTACCTCAGCTGTGCTCCTTCAAAGATTTGTTTACAAAGGATGAGAGGGGATTAGAAGGATGAGAGGGGATCAGACTGAAACATATAAGATCATTAAGGGATTGGTCACGCTAGAGGCAGGTAACATGTTCCCAATGTTGGGTGAGTCCCGAACCAGGGGCCACAGTTTAAGAATAAGGGGTAGGCCATTTAGAACGGAGATGAGGAAGAACTTTTTCACTCAGAGAGTTGTGAATCTGTGGAATTCTCTGCCTCAGAAGGCAGTGGAGGCCAATTCTCTGGATGTTTTCAAGAAAGAGTGAGATAGAGCTCTTAAAGATAGCGGAGTTAGGGGGTATGGGGAGAAGGCAGGAACGGGATACTGATTGTGGATGATCAGCCATGATCACGGTGAATGGCGGTGCTGGCTCGAAGGCCTGAATGGCCTACTCCTGCGCCTATTGTCTATAAAGAACACGCGTTGTGACTTTACACTTAAATTCGACTTGATTCAGTCTATGCATGCCCAGGTTTCATGTTGCACTGGGTAGTTATTGAGCATGGCTTGAACCAGTCAGTTTCCTTTGAAGAAGGATCTGGAGAAGGGGCTTGACCCTAAATGTCGTCCATTCCTTCTCTCCAGAGTAACACTCGCTGAGTTGCTCCAGCATTTCGTGTCTCGCTTCGGTTTAAGCCAGCATCTTCAGTTCCTTCCCACACAATGTTCTTCCTCTCGTAGTGTTCAATGCCACTAGTCAGTGGTTCTTACCCACCAAGCCTTCATTGCCCATCAGCATCCCATGAACCAGGAGAGCTATGGAGTCGGTGGTTTGATCCTTGCTCTGCGCTGATTTGGGCGAGACTGAGCATGACAATGACAGAAGATTAGTACAGGAGTAAAGAGGTTCTTCTGCAGTTGTATAGGGCCCTGGTAAGACCACATCTGGAGTATTGTGTACAGTTTTGGTCTCCTAATTTGAGGAAGGACATCCTTGTAATTGAGGCAGTGCAGCGTAGGTTCACGAGATTGATCCCTGGGATGGCGGGACTATCATATGAGGAAAGATTGAAAAGACTGGGCTTGTATTCACTGGAGTTTAGAAGGGTGAGAGGGGATCTTATAGAGATGTATAAAATTATAAAAGGACTGGACAAGCTAGATGCAGGAAATTTTTTCCCAATGTTGGGGGAGTCCAGAACCAGGGGTCACAGTCTTAAAATAAAGGGGGGGCATTTAAAGACGGAAGAGTGGGAGGGGGGGAAGGCGAGAAGAGGGGGAGGGGGGAAGAGGGGGAGGGGGGAAGAGGGGGAAGATGGGGAGGGGGGAAGAGAGGGAGGGGGGAAGAGGGGGAGGGGGAAGAGGGGAAGGGGGAGGAGAGGGTGCTGCACCAATGCAGGAGAGGTTTGGGCCCAACGGTTCCACTTGGTCTAGTGTAAACTAATCTTTAAACATAATATTTGGCTAATTTCTCCATCTTCTGATGCAAGCCATAATAATAGCTGTTCCTGTAGTTGCCAACAGCAGGAGCTGGAACACAGTAGCGTAGCGACTCAGATTGAATCCTGACACCAAGTGCTCCCTGCATGGAGTTTGCAAGTTCTGCCTGTGACCATGTGGGCTTCCTCCCACTTCCCACAGGCATGCAGGATGACGGGTGAACTTGTCACTGCAAACTGCCTCTCATTTAGGGTAGGAGGTGAGAGTGTGAGAGCAAGTTACAAGGAAAACTAATGAGAGAAAGAGGCTGCTACTGGGAGGTGGCATGAACTCGGCCAACTGAATAGGCTCCTATGTTGTAACGGCACATGGAATATATGAAGCAATTATTTTCAAACCTCTAAACGGAATTAGAAAATCTGTACAAGGATGACGCTAATTTAATGAATTAGCCAAGGGCATCGAAGTAATTGGCTACCTCGTTTAATAATAAAATTAAGGCCGAAAAATGTCCCCGTGAATGTCACATCGAAACTGCTCTGCACCAGTTTATGATTACCATTTATATACAATCTGAAAACAAAACTGAGGCCAAAAAATGGCTTCGTTCCAGAGATAACAAAGGGAGAAGTGTTCCTTGATAGAGTGTTGCTTGAAGGAGCTTAGAGTTGTTTAATTACAGCAACTCAAAGCCCAACTACAGCAGTTGTCAGCTGATCAGAGAGATATCGGCTTCTCATTTAATATAAACACACTTTAGGGATGTCCTTCTTGCGGTTGCTTTTTTGAGGGTTTTTTTCCACATAGACCTTTCTTTTTTTAAATCCGACAAGAATGTTCTCCTGGGCAGACAATACACATTCCAAAGTATTATTTTAAAGAGGGGCAGGGGACTGCTCTCCTGTCTCTTCACCAGCATGGCTAAAACCGCTTATCTGATTATTCACACAAGGTTGCAGTGGGTCAAACTGGCTGCTATGTTCCCTGCCTTGCAGTAATAACGCTCCTAGGTATATCAGTTGCTGCAAGGCACATCTGCACAGCAGGAGACAGAAGAGACGAACAGAGGCACTCTTCCAAGCCTGTGACAAGACACATGTACATGTGCACTCACACTCTGAGGGCTTACTTGCAGCAATCTCTAAACGTGGCAAGACTGGTTGACAAATGCTTATAAACCGTGTGAGATCTTGGGTTTTATTAGGAGAAGCAGGGTACAAACAAAACCAGGAAACTATACTGAAGCTGTGTGAGAGGAGATCCATCCCAACTGCAGCACGTTGCCTAAACCTGGGCACGACACGGAGATCAATGCGGAGGTTTTGGAGAGGATGCAGTGGAGATTTCTGCAAATCAAGCCAGAGATCTCGGATCAGGTTGATGAAGACGGAGCTGTTCTCTTTAAAGCAGTGAAAGGAACAGGGAAAAATGGCAGGGCGGCTTAAAAATCACAACACGGGCACGAACCAGAGGCACAGAGCGATTGTGTGGAGGAACATGTGGACTACCCAGTGAGTGGTCAGGATCGGGGGAGCTTCACCAGAGGTTCGCCTTTGGAAATAATCAGATAAACGGTTTGGGGAAGACAAAGGGAAATGAGGGAGAATGATGGAGTAAGGTGAACAACTGCTCCACAAGAATGCAGAGGTCGGGAAGAGCCATAGTAGTGGGTGACTCCATTGTCCGAGGTACGGACAGTAGATTCTGTGGTGGCAGGCGGGACTCGAGGATGGTCTGTTGCCTCCCTGGTGCCAGGGTTCAAGACATCACGGAGCGGCTTCAGAACATCCTAGCGAGGGAAGGTGATCAACTGGAAGTAGTTGTGCACGTGGGCACAAACGATGTCGGGAGGAAGAGGAAGGAGATACTGCAACGTGAGTTTAGAGAGTTGGGAAGAAGACTGAGAAGTAGGACGTCGAGGGTAGTTATCTCTGGACTGTTACCTGTACCTCGTGCTGGTGAGGGCAGGAACAGAGAGATCGGGGATATGAATGTATGGCTGAGGGGCTGGTGCAGGGAGCAGGGATTTAGATTTCGAGACCACTGGGATCTCTTCTGGGGTAGGGGTGACCTGTACAAAAGGGACGGGTTACACCTTAACAGCAGGGGGACCAACATTCTGGCAGGCAGGTTTGCTAGCGCTACATGTGTGGGTTTAAACTAACTAGTGGGGGGGAGGGGTTGACAAATTGGGAATATGAAGATGGAGTTAAAGAGGAAGCGAATACAGGAGAAATTGCAAAGGACTCTAGAATAAATGGGAAGACAAGTTCTAGATGGGATAAGAGAGTAAGGTCAGGGCCAATGGTGACCGGTGTGAGAGGGGTGGTGAATACCGAAGTTAAAGTGTTGTATTTAAATGCACAAAGTATAAAAAATAAAGTGGATGAGCTTGAGGCTCAGTTAGACATTGGCAAGTATGATGTTGTGGGAATCACTGAGACATGGCTACAAGAGGACCAGGGCTGGGACATGAATATTCAGGAATATACGACCTATCGAAAAGACAGAGAGGTGGGCAGAAGGGGTGGGGTCGCTCTGTTGGTAAGGAATGATATTCACTCCCTTGCAAGAGGGGACATAGAATCAGGAGATATAGAATCAGTATGGATAGAAATGAGAAATTGTAAGGGTAAAAAGACCCCAATGGGAGTCATCTACAGGCCCCCAAACAGTAGCCTCGACATAGGGTGCAAGTTGAATCAAGAGCTAAAATTGGCACGTCGAAAATGTAATGCTATGGTGGTTATGGGAGATTTCAACATGTAGGTAGACTGGGAAAATCAGGTTGGTACTGGACCCCAGGAAAGAGAGTTTGCGGAGTGCCTCCGAGATGGATTCTTAGAACAGCTTGTACTGGAGCCTACCAGGGAGAAAATTCTGGATTGAGTAATGAACCTGATTTGATTATGGAACTCAAGGTAAAAGGGCCATTAGGAGGCAGTGATCATAATATGATAAGTTTTAATCTACAAATTGAGAGGGAGAAGGGAAAATCGGAAGTGTCAGTATTACAGTATAGCAAAGGGGATTACAGAGGCATGAGGCAGGAGCTGGCCAGATTTGACTGGAAGGAGACCCTAGCAGGGAAGACGGTGGAACAGCAATGGCAAGTATTCCTGGGAATAATGCAGAAGTTGCAGGATCAATTCATCCCAAAGAGAAGGAAAGATTCTAAGGGGAGTAAGAGGCAACCGTGGCTGACAAGGGAAGTCAAGGACAGCATAAAAATAAAAGAGAATAAGTATAACATAGCAAAGAAGAGCGGGAAGCCAGAGGATTGGGACTCTTTTAAAGAGCAACAGAAGATAACTAAAAAGGCAATACGGGGAGAAAAGATGAGGTACGAGGGTAAACTAGCCAATAATATAAAGGAGGATAGTAAAAGCTTCTTTAGGTATGTGAAGAGGAAAAAAATAGTCAAGGCAAATGTGAGTCCCTTGAAGACAGAACCAGGAGAATTTATTACGGGGAACAAGGAAATGGCAGACGAGTTGAACCGGTACTTTGGATCTGTCTTCACTAAGGAAGATACAAACAATCTCCCAGATGTTCTAGTGGCCAGAGATCCTAGGGTGACAGAGGAACTGAAGGAAATTCACATTAGGCAGGAAATGGTGTTGGGTAGACTGGTGGGACTGAAGGCTGATAAATCCCCAGGGCCTGATGGTCTGCATCCCAGGGTACTTAAGGATGTGGCTCTAGAAATCATGGACGCATTGGTGATCATTTTCCAATGTTCTATAGTTTCAGGATCAGTTTCGATGGATTGGAGGGTAGCTAATGTTATCCCACTTTTTAAGAAAGGAGGGAGAGAGAAAACTGGAAATTATAGACCAGTTAGTCTAACATCAGTGGTGGGGAAGATGCTGGAGTCAAATATAAAAGACAAAATTACGGAGCATTTGGATAGCAGTAACAGGATCGTTCCGAGTCAGCATGGATTTACGAAGGGGAAATCATGCTTGACTAATCTTCTGGAATTTTTTGAGGATGTAACTAGGAAAATGGACAGGGGAGAGCCAGTGGATGTAGTGTACCTTGACTTTCAGAAAGCCTTCGACTAGGTCCCACATAGATTAGTGTGCAAAATTAGAGCACATGGTATTGGGGGTATGGTACATGGATAGAAAATTGGTTGGCAGACAGAAAGCAAAGAGTGGGGATAAATGGGTCCCTTTCAGAATGGCAGGCAGTAACTAGTGGGGTACCGCAAGGCTCGGTGCTGGGACCGCAGCTATTTACAGTATACATTAATGACTTGGATGAAGGGATTAAAAGTAACATTAGGAAATTTGCAGATGACACAAAGCTGGCTGGCAGTTTGAACTGTGAGGAAGATGCTATGAGGTTGCAGGGTGACTTGGACAGGTTGTGTGAGTGGGCGGATGCATGGCAGATGCAGTTTAATGTGGATAAGTGTGAGATTATCCACTTTGGTGGTAAGAATAGGAAGGCAGATTATTATCTGAATGGTGTGAAGTTAGGATAAGGGAACATACAACGAGATCTGGGTGTCCTAGTGCATCAGTCACTGAAAGGAAGCATGCAGGTACAGCAGGCAGTGAAGAAAGCCAATGGAATGTTGGGCTTCATAACAAGAGGAGTTGAGTATAGGAGCAAAGAGGTCCTTCTGCAGTTGTACAGGGCCCTAGTGACACCGCACCTTGAGTACCGTGTGCAGTTTTGGTCTCCAAATTTGAGGAAGGATATTCTTGCTATTGAGGGCGTGCAGCGTAGGTTTACTAGGTTAATTCTCAGAATGGCGGGACTGTCGTATGTTGAATGACTGGAGCGACTAGGCTGGCATACACTGGAATTTAGAAGGATGAGAGGGGATCTTATTGAAATATATAAGATTATTAAGGGGTTGAACACGTTAGAGGCAGGAAACATGTTCCCAATGTTGGGGGAGTCCAGAACCAGGGACCACAGTTTAAGAATAAGGGGTAGGCTATTTAGAACGGAGATGAGGAAAATCCTTTTCAGTCAGAAAGTTGTAAATCTGTGGAATTCTCCGCCTCAGAAGGCAGTGGAGGCCAATTCTCTGAATGCTTTCAAGAGAGAGCTAGATAGAGCTCTTAAGGATAGCGGAGTCAGGGGGTATGGGGAGAAGGCAGGAACGGGGTACTGATTGTGAATGATCAGCCATGATCACATTGAATGGTGGTGCTGGCTCGAAGGGCCGAATGGCCTCCTCCTGCACCTATTGTCTAAAGATCTGATCCTCTCATGCACCAGACTATCCTACACTTCATCACAACCGAAACGTCAACTCCAGCTTCAGATCATTCTCGATGGACCAGACTTGTCCCTCGTGAGTGTAGGATAGTGTTAAAGTGCGGGGATCGCTGGTCGGTGCGGACCGATCCTGTGGGCCGAAGGGCCTGTTTCCCCGCTGTATCTCTAAACTAAACATGTGGCACTGGATATCCTATTCAGAGCACATAACAGCACTGCATTAGAGCAGCCATTTTAAGTGCCCTGCGATCTCTATCATATCCATGTTTAAGCTGCATCAAACTTGGTGCCAGCTCCTCCATTAAATGGTAATGTTTATTTGACAAACACTTTAAATTTTGGTCTCCTTGCCAGATTTCATATCTGAAGAAATGTAAAATGAGAAGTCTGCAGGACAGGATACATTAAATTTCCACTGTCTCAAGCGGGAAAAAACTGCAAGTCAGAGGAATACATGCAGTTAAAATCTGACCTCTCAAAGAGAGCTTTTAACAGCAAACAAGAAAATATATGGGGTTTCCACCCCCCACCATCCTCCTTGCTAGAAAATGACAGATGGCAGCATTTCCTGTTGGGGTGGACTGGTTCAAGTGTATTAAAAGTGGACTTGATTTGATCAAATCATTCCGGTTCTTATATCGGCATGTTTACACAGACGGTGAAAATACTCCCTGAAGTCAGGTTTGTAATTGGCATTTCATGTTAGATACACATCACTTGAATTAGAGACACATGTGCATCTCAAGATGACAGCCAGACCCATGCACTTTGTCTGAATGCGTACGCACAGACACGTGCCGTTGCGTGCACACACGGGCCGCAATGTGCACACACAATGTAGCGCCCCGCACACAAACACACACCGCAGCGCGTACATACACCATTGTGCGCACAGACACACACACGTACACACACGTACACACACACACACACGTACACACACACAGAAATGAAAGTGGAAGCACAGGAGGGCCCATTGGGTACCGCTGAGAAATTTATATTTTTGAAGCCTGTAAAAGAATAGTTATCCCATTCCCTCGCTAGGTGCTGCCCGACCTGCAGAGATCCTCCAGCGCTTATAAGAAAATAACTGCAGATGCTGGTACAAATCGAAGGTATTTATTCACAAAATGCTGGAGTAACTCAGCAGGTCAGGCAGCATCTCAGGAGAGAAGGAATGGGTGACGTTTCGGGTCGAGACCCTTCTTCAGACTGATCAGCGCTTTGTGTGCTGCCCACCATCTCTAATGTTGAGGCTCTGGGTTAATACTGCATTTATCACCCATCAATGCCACCGTACAATGAGTCATACAGATCCCTGAACCCTTCTCCAACATCTTTACATGTCAAATTATGAAGCCAGAAGAAGGAATGTCAGAGGAAGGGAAGGGGGGGGGGGGGGTGAAATAGGTGGGAGTCCATGTAGGGCTCAGGGGAGGGGAGGGGAGGGGAGGGTGATGAATAGGAAGAACACATGACAGGAAAACTGGAATGAAGTGTAAAAAGCCTAGAGCGAGCTGGTCTGTGTTGACGTGGGCCATTAGGTTTCTCAGAAGACATGGTCGAGAGGGCCAGCTGAGACGCACTCAAGGAGTGGGGTGGGGGGGTTGTTCACCACAAAACCACACATACGTCAGCACACCCACATCCAGATGGCCATGGGACGCCAGTGGACGGGACAAAATGGAACGACGCATCAGAAATCCCTCGGCTGCCGTGTGAAGGAAGGAATGCAAATGCATCCAAACCAGGACAATTCATAGTTGCAGTGGGGCGGTGAATGATCAAACGACAGCAGTTTGCAGACACCGTCAAATAAAAATAAAAACTGATGAGATGGAGAAATACAGACATGCTGACAGCGTGCATCTCAGGCAGTAAAGGCTAAATACTTCAGCATGATGCAGAGACAGGGCGAGTAATTGATTTCCGCAAACTGTCCCTAGTGTGTCGGATTGAACGAGTGTACGGGTGATCGCTGGTCAGCATGGACATGGTGGGCTGAAGGGCCTGTTTCCACACTGTACCTCTAAACTAAACCAGAGACACGGCGTGCGAGACGTGCAGGCAGCTGTCTCCTTCACCCGTTCTCAGGTGCGGTGAGGGCCCCAAGATCACCTTGGCTCATTGACTGCATGCACTTCAAGGAGTCTATTAAAAAACCTTCAAAAAGTAACCAGGGCGAGTCTGCAACGAACAATCTGAACGCAAAAAGAAAGCCATATTTTTTGCAGCCTTTGATGTGGGTTTATCGTCCATGTGTTGCAAAGCCTCCAGTCTGATCCTCTCTGGAGGCTTTGCTCGGATCTTGCCCTTCAGGCCAAGTTAAAGACGCCCATGGACCAATGCAATTGGGATTTATGACTTCAAAGGAAGAAATGACTCAACTCCGTGAGGCGGGGGACCCCCTCATCTCACCCTCCGTCAGTCATTTCTTCACACAGAGAGTGGTGAGTCTGTGGAATTCTCTGCCACAGAAGGTAGTTGAGGCCAGTTCATTGGCTATATTTAAGAGGGAGTTAGATGTGGCCCTTGTGGCTAAAGGGATCAGGGGGTATGGAGAGAAGGCAGGTACGGGTTACTGAGCTGGATGATCAGCCATGATCATATTGAATGGCGGCGCAGGCTCGAAGGGCCGAATGGCCTACTCCTGCACCTATTTTCTATGTTTCTGTGTTTCTATGTATCAACCCTCTCCCTCTCCCTCCCTGCACCACCACTGACAATCCACTTCTCTGTGGATTGTCACCTTGTCGTGGTGGAGAAGCTTGTGTGGTCCTGAGATCCTGAGAGCGATGCCATCTGAAGCTACGCTCCTGGTAGGGTCACCCATGACGGTAAGGTCAAGAGGGAGGTCCCTGACAAAGAGCAATCCAACCAAGACCTCAACGGTGGAACAGGCGGAGGATGATGGCTGACTTTAGTGGAGCGTCACAACGGCTGGGAAGGCGGATGGATGAAGGCTGCAGCAGAAAAGGGTCCCCGGTCGTCTTGGACTCCATGCCACTGGATCCTGACCCAGATCTGTCAAGAACCGTGTGGTGACTGTTTGTGCACCAGTCTCCCCACGTTAAACACAGTCACGCAAAGGCGTCCGACCCTATGGAGAGGACAGTCACACTCGCTTCCAGTGACCGCCGATGACGATTGCCATCACTCTCCGCTCCACCCAAGTCCCCTTCACACCTTCTTCCCCTGTATCACGATCCCCTCTCCATCCCAACCCCATCGAAAACTGGGGGCTTGAACTTCTCCAGCGGCTCGGATTACCCGACAGGGCGGGTAATTCATGACAGAGGTATTAAAAGCAATGCCCGCAGTTTGCTTACGAAGGAACTGTGGATACTGGTTTATACCGATGAGACACAAAATGCTGGAGTAACTCAGCAAGTCAGGCAGCATCTCTGGAGAAAAGAGATAGGTGACGTTTTGGGCCGGAACCCTTCTTCGGACTGAAAGGTAGAGGGTGGGAGGTAAAAACTGGAGGAGAGAAAATGCCAGAACAGATCAGGGCTGGCAACAGATGATAGACAATAGGTGCAGGAGGCCATTCGGCCCTTCGAGCCTGTACGCACCGCCATTCAATGTGATCATGGGTGATCATTCTCAATCAGTACCCCGTTCCTGCCTTCTCCCCATACCCCCTGACTCCGTTATCCTTAAGAGCTGTATCCAGTTCTCTCTTGAATGCATTCAGAGAATTGGCCTCCACTGCCCTCTGAGGCAGAGAATTCCACAGATTCACAACTCTCTGACTGAAAAAGCTTTTCCTCATCTCAGTTCTAAATGGCCTACCCTTTATTCTTAAACTGTGGCCCCTTGTTCTGGACTCCCCCAACATTGGGAACATGTTTCCTGCCTCTAACGTGTCCAACCCCTTAATAATCTTATACGTTTCGATAAGATCTCCTTTCATCCTTCTAAATTCCAGTGTATGATCTCGGGATGGGTGGAGTTCAGTCTGCCCGGGATCTGCTGCCCGCCCTGATTTGTTCTGACCTCTTCTTGCCTCCACCCCCCCCCCCCCCATTCTTTACCTCTATCCTTCAGTCTGAAAAAGGGCCTCGACCCCGAAACGTCACCTACTCCTTTTCTCCAGAGATGCTGCCTGACCTGCTGAGTTACTCCAGCATTTTGTGAATAAACACTTTCGATTTGTACAAGCATCTGCAGTTATTTTCTTATACTCCAGCATTCGGTGTCTATGCCCGAAGTTTGCTCAGGGACAATATGCCTTTGTACCGATAGGAGTCAGAGAGCATGGAATCAGGCACTTTGGCCCAACTTGCCCACAATGGCCAACATATTACAGGCTCCGAGATCTTAAGGCTTTTTTTCAAAGCTACAGTGCAATGCAAAAAAAATTAAGTTGTCCACACCAGAACAGTTTTGAATTTCAGTAAGTACAGCATTCTTTTCAAATAAAGACGCCACACTACTGCAGAGCCACATTCTCCAATATGTAGGTATGTGTGGCTTTTTGCATTGCAACATGTTACAATGGGACAACGAGCAATAATATGAACAGAAAATCTTCCCAACGTCAGAACTAAACTGTGTCAGTGTAAATATGTAAACTGAGCAGAGGTTTGTGACCAGACACACAGGCAGATCTATAAACATCCTCATCCTGTTTATGGCTGCAGCTGATTGCAGGTGGGAACCAGAGCAATCCGTTCACAGATACCAGCCTTCATCTGGTGCTAAACAGAACACATTGATTGACTCCTACTAGATGTGACAACCACCAATTCTCAATTACAAGTTATATCTCCAGCCTACAATGGTAGGTGGGGGAATTCCACCCTGCTGATAGCATGTGCTCTAATGTTCCACCTGCCCTCCTCTGCACGGTCTCACATATAGCACCCCGACGTTGTCACACTCCGCGGCACGGTGGTGCAGCGGTAGAGTTGCTGTCTTACAACGCCAGAGACCCGGGTTCGATCCTGACTACGGGTGCTGTCTGCATGGAGTTTGTATAATCTCCCTGTGACCATGTGGGTTTCCTCCAGGTGCTCCAGTTTCATCCCACATAAGCGAGTTTGGTATCTTGATAAATGCAAGGAATCATGGGATTTGTCAAAGGTCATTCGGGATAAACAAAGAACGTTGCTAGTGATCACGAACGTACTGTGTGTACGTATTGGGCAGAACACTGTGCAACTACTTCTAGACATATACATGTAACTTAATGGCTAATGTACACTGAAACAATGATTGATAAATGATTAATTGAAATGAAAGAAATGAAGAGTTGTATGAGCTTCTGTACATTTTCTGATTGAGTTTTGGATTTCAGTTCATATCAAATCTGGTTGAACATAAAGTTGAACTTCTGATCAAAATGATCTGCAAGTGCAACAACATCTCATTTACACACCAATGGAGGCAGTAAATTACATTATGCTGTGCAGATGGTGAAAATATCATCAATACGCGGAACTAAAGTGATGGGTAAAGTGTTTCTCAGGATGTTAAACCACTTTAGACGACATTGGCCTCCTCTCCTGGCCTTTCCCAGGGGATGTTAAATCATCATCGCTCTCATCACTATCACTCTTACTTTCACCTCCACTCTCCGAGTTGCTCTTTTCACTTGATGAGTTTTCCTGAACTTTAATTCGCCCTCCTTTCCTTTTCTGCAAATAGCTGTGATGGCTTTCCTCTGGCTCTTTTTTTAGATGATCTTGCCCTTGGACGTTTCCGTTTATCATCAGAATCACTTTGCTCTTCACTAGATTGAGATTGAGAGAAGTCAGAGTCACTCTCCTGTCCGGTAGTATCTTCGTTACTGCTTACTTTCTTTTCATTTCCAGATTCACCATCGCTCATTGTGAGTTTATGCCCCAAAAGTCGATGCCTGTGACTTCTTTGTCATTTCAAAGTCAGAGTCTGAATCAGAGTCGGCTTCAGCTTCCTCTTCTTCAACATGAATGCAGACATTGGCAATCTTCTTGGTTTTGTGTGCTTTTTCTCTGGTCATTTGCTGATAACAACCGCCGGGAGGGGACTCTCTAAACAGGCTTGGCGAAACATCAAGCCAGAGAATCCAGTACAAAATCCTCCTCATGACCTACAAAGCCCTCCATAACCTGGCCCCATCCTACCTGACTGACCTCCTCCACAGGCACACTCCCACCTGCACCCTCCGCTCTGCTGCTGCTAACCTCCTGTCCCCCCCCATCCGGACCAAACTCAGATCCTGAGGGGACAAGGCTTTCTCCATCGCTGCTCCCACCCTCTGGAACTCACTACCTCAGACCATCAGAGACTCCTCCTCACTCACCACATTCATAACAACACTGAAGTCTCACCTGTTCAGCACTGCCTTCAACCACTGACCGTCGCCTCACCTTATTTTTCCCTTTCTGTCCGTTTACTTATTTATTTATTTGTTTATTTTTTCTATGTTTTAGTAAACCCTGTAAAGCGTCTTTGAGTGTTTAGAAAAGCGCTATACAAATGTAATGCATTATTATTATTATTATTATTATTATTATTATTAAGTCTTCTTGAATGGGGAAATCCTCAATCTGCCATTAAGCAATCCCCAGGATCAACTAAGTTCAAAACTCCACTCTTCCAAACAATGTGTGCATCATATGATCGCCCACCCCAAGCTTTTGATAAGAATGTGATCATGCCGTTGGGGCAATTCCAACCAATAGTTTCACAGTGTTGTGTTTCTTGCAGACGGACCATGTCAAAGCCTGCAACTGCAGATGCAGTGGTCGTTCTATAAATATCTCTGTGCAGTCGAGAATGGATATCAGTGCTGGGCATTTATTTATTATCTGTTTCAGCTGCGCAAACCTCATCAAATCACGATCTGTAAGCATGTCCATTACATACCGGTACAAGTTACAATGCAAAAGAAAGTGGTGCAAGTATATTGACCTAATTTATACAATCACAAGATTATAACTGAAAATTAGAATGTCAAATACGGATTAAAATTATCCAATGTAATGGGAATCAGAAGACACATGATTAGTCAGGAGACTCGTGACCAAGTTTTGTACTACACAACTTTACTTACACGTGCACATGCAGAACTCATTCAGAAGTCCACAAACGTGCACACATCCCGTGGCCGTGGACTAGTGTAGTAAGAGGTGAAAACCCCACAAATACTTTTCATATTATCTATCGATAGTTATAGAAATCATAAATTTCAATTCATTCTCCACCCCCCCCCATCCAAAACAAAAACAATAAAAAATGGCCGTTATTAATCGTCACGATCGCGCACACTCACCGAAGCGGGCCAGCAAGGGGCCAAGGAAAAGCCAATTAAACCATCAAAATCATCGTAGTTTTGTACAAATGAACCATAAATACACCTCGTTAATAGTTTTGAAAGCAGTATTTTCTTTCCTCGAAGACACAAAACTAGAAAATACGTACGAAACGCAGGTCTGTACACACACAGTAGCTCAGCTGGCGAGAATGTTTATCCCGAATGGCCCATGACCTGGGCATGCGCAATTGTAATACTGAACTCGCTTATTCCAAAGACGTGTGGGTTTGTAGGTTAATTGATTTCTGCAAACTGTCCCTAGTGTGCAGGATTGAACTAGTGTACGGGTGATTGCTGGTCAGCATGGACCTGGTGGGCTGAAGGGCCTGTTTCCACACTGTATCTCTAAACTAAACCAGATACAGCGTGCGATAAGTGCAGGCAGCACTCTCCTTCACCCGTTCTCAGGTGCGGTGAGGGCCCCAAGATCATCTTGGCTCGTGAACTGCATGCACTGGCTACGGCACTTCAAGGAGTCCATTTGAAAGACCTTCAAAAAGTAACCAGGGTTACAAATAGGCCAAACTAGACTCGCGGCGAAAGGAATCCCGACGCACGGCGACCCACCCCAAGGGCAGGCCTCCTCCTTGCTAGAAAATGACAGATGGCAGCATTTCCTGTTGGGATGGAGACTGGTTCAAGTGTATTAAAAGTGGACTTGATTTGATCAAATCATTTTTTAAGACGAGACCAAATTCCGGTTCTTATATCGGCATGTTTACACAGACAGTGAAAATACTCCCTGAAGTCAGGTTTGTAATTGGCATTTCATGTTAGATACACATCACTTGAATTAGAGACACATGTGCATCTCAAGATGACAGCCAGACCCATGCACTTTGTCTGAATGCATACGCACAGACACGTGCCGCTGCGTGCACACACGTGCCGCAATGTGCACACACGTGCCGCTGCGTGCACACACGTGTCACAATGTGCACACACAATGTAGCGCGCGCACACACACCACAGCGCGTACATAGAAACATAGAAAATAGGTGCAGGAGTAGGCCATTCGGCCCTTCGAGTCTGCACCGCCATTCAATATGATCATGGCTGATCATCCAACTCAGTATCCCGTACCTGCCTTCTCTCCATACCCCCTGATCCCTTTAGCCACAAGGGCCACATCTAACTCCCTCTTAAATATAGCCAATGGACTGGCCTCAACTACCTTCTGTGGCAGAGAATTCCACAGATTCACCACTCTCTGTGTGAAGAAATGTTTTCTCATCTCGGTCCTAAAAGACTTCCCCCTTATCCTTAAACTGTGACCCCTTGTTCTGGACTTCCCCAACATCGGGAACAATCTTCCTGCATCTAGCCTGTCCAACCCCTTAAGAATTTTATATGTTTCTATAAGATCCCCCCTCAGTCTTCTAAATTCCAGCAAGTATAAGCCTAGTCTATCCGTCTTTCTTCATATGAAAGTCCTGCCATCCCAGGGATCAATCTGGTGAACCTTCTCTGCCCTCCCTCTAAGGCTAGAATGTCTTTCCTCAGATTAGGAGACCAAAACTGTACACAATACTCCAGGTGCGGTCTCACCAATGCCCTGTACAACTGCAGCAGAACCTCCCTGCTCCTATACTCAAATCCTCTTGCTATGAATGCTAACATACCATTTGCTTTCTTCACTGCCTGCTGCACCAGCACGCTTGCTTTCAATGACTGGTGTACCACGACACCAAGGTCACGTTGCATCTCCCCTTTTCCTAATTGGCCACCATTCAGGTAATACTCTGCTTTCCTGTTCTTGCCGTCAAAGTGGATAACCTCACATTTATCCACATTATACCGCATCTGCCATGCATTTGCCCACTCACCTAATCTATCCAAGTCACGTTGCAGCCTCCTAGCATCCTCCTCACAGCTAACACTGCCCCCCAGCTTCATGTCATCCGCAAACTTGGAGATGTTGCATTCAATTCCCTCGTCCAAATCATTAATATATATATTGTAAATAGCTGGGGTCCCAGCACTGAGCCTTGTGATACCCCACTGGTCACTGCTTGCCATTCCGAAAAGGACCCGTTTATTCCAACTCTTTGCTTCCTGTGCGCCAACCAATTCTCTATCCACCTCAACACTGAACCCCCAATACCGTGTGCTACATACACCAATACATACACCATTGTGCGCACACACACACACACACAAATGAAAGTGGAAGCACAGGAGGGCCCATTGGGTACCGCTGAGAAATTTATTTTTTTGAAGGCTGTAAAAGAATAGTTATTCCATTCCCTCGCTAGGTGCTGCCCGACCTGCAGAGATCCTCCAGCGCTTTGTGTGCTGCCCACCATCTCTAATGTTGAGGCTCTGGGTTGATACTGCATTTATCACCCATCAATGCCACTGTACAATGAGTCATACAGATCCCTGAACCCTTCTCCAACATCTTTACATGTCAAATTATGAAACCAGAAGAAGGAATGTAAGAGGAAGGGAAGGGGGGGGGTGAAATAGGTGGGAGTCCATGTAGGGCTCAGGGGAGGGGAGGGGAGAGGAGGGTGATGAATGGGAAGAAGACATGACAGGAAAACTGGAATGAAGTGTCAAAAAGCCTAGAGCGAGCTGGTCTGTGTTGACGTGGGCCATTAGGTTTCTCAGAAGACATGGTCGAGAGGGCCAGCTGAGACGCACTCAAGGAGTGGTGGGTTGTTCACCACAAAACCACACATACGTCAGCACACCCACATCCAGATGGCCATGGGACGCCAGTGGACGGGACAAAATGCAACGACGCATCAGAAATCCCTCGGCTGCCGTGTGAAGGAAGGAATGCAAATGCATCCAAACCAGGACAATTCATAGTTGCAGTGGGGCGGTGAATGATCAAACGACAGCAGTTTGCAGACACCGTCAAATAAAAATAAAAACTGATGAGATGGAGAAATACAGACATGCTGACAGCGTGCATCTCAGGCAGTAAAGGCTAAATACTTCAGCATGATGCAGGGCGAGTAATTGATTTCCGCAAACTGTCCCTAGTGTGTCGGATTGAACGAGTGTACGGGTGATCGCTGGTCAGCATGGACATGGTGGGCTGAAGGGCCTGTTTCCACACTGTATCTCTAAACTAAACCAGAGACACGGCGTGCGAGACGTGCAGGCAGCTGTCTCCTTCACCCGTTCTCAGGTGCGGTGAGGGCCCCAAGATCACCTTGGCTCATTGACTGCATGCACTTCAAGGAGTCTATTAAAAAACCTTCAAAAAGTAACCAGGATTACAAATAGGCCAAACTAGACTCACGGCGAAAGAAATCGCGACACAGGGCGACCCATAGAAACATAGATAGAAACATAGAAAATAGGTGCAGGAGTAGGCCATTCGGCCCTTCGAGCCTGCACCGCCATTCAATATGATCATGGCTGATCATCCAACTCAGTATCCCGTACCTGCCTTCTCTCCATACCCCCTGATCCCTTTAGCCAAAAGGGCCACATCTAACTCCCTCTTAAATATAGCCAATGAACCGGCCTCAACTACCCTCTGTGGCAGAGAATTCCACAGATTCACCACTCTCTGTGTGAAAAAAAACGTTCTCATCTCGGTCCTAAAAGACTTCCCCCTTATCCTTAAACTTCCATCCGAAGGTCAGGCAGGCATGGAACCAGGGAAGGAGCCGGAGGGAGGCAGCAGCGGAGGCTGGACAAAGGGCTCGGTAAGAAGAACCGGGAGAGGTCTTGCCTTCTGCATCCTCAAGGTGGCCTCGTGGGGAACAAGGGGTGGAGAGGGGCGGCAAGGACGACCGGAAAGGAGCGACAGCTGTATCGCGTCTTTGTGTCCAGCTGGGCCTGTAAAACTGCACCCCTTCCACGTAGCCTCACTGGGCTGTTCTGTACATCTTGTACTAACCGGGAAGAATTGTGCTAATGGATGGTGACAGTCTTGCAGAGCCATTTGTAAAACAGTGTCTTCCATTGTACTTTGGTACACGTGACAATGAAGAACCCATTGAACAAGGACAGCAGGAAAAAAACTGTAGGTGTTGGTTTAAATCGAAGGTAGACAAAAAATGCTGGAGTAACTCAGCGGGTCAGGCAGCATCTCTGGAGACACAAGGACAGCAGTTTCAATAGACAATAGGTGCAGGAGGAGGCCATTCGGCCCTTCGAGCCAGCACCACCATTCAATGTGATCATGGCTGATCATTCTCAATCAGTACCCCGTTCCTGCCTTCTCCCCATACCCCCTGACTCCGCTATCCTTAAGAGCTCTATCTAGCTCTCTCTTGAATGCATTCAGAGAATTGGCCTCCACTGCCTTCTGAGGCAGAGAATTCCACAGATTCACAACTCTCTGACTGAAAAAGTTTTTCCTCATCTCAGTTCTAAATGGCCTACCCCTTATTCTTAAACTGTGGCCCCTTGTTCTGGACTCCCCATTTCACAATGGACCACAGCCACCTGTAGAACCCCCTAACCCTGGATTTCTCCTCTTATAAGGCCAAGAGCATTGACCTCCATATCGGCTCCCTTCCAAGTCATGCACCACACCCTGACTTGGAAAGTCTCCGTCACTGGTTCTGGGCCTAGCTCCTGCAAGTCCCAACTCAACAGCACTGTTGGAACACCTTCAGCAGAAGGACTGCAGGAGATCACTGTGGCATCCCTTCACCGAGTCCACAAGGACAAGAGGGGACGAGCCTCATCAATATCCAACAAATGGACAAGTTAAAACCAATTGCAATTAGAGGCCGGCACTTACCGACTGGTGGGTTTTGGCAGACACGGTCTTCACTGCATCCGGATCCCAAATTACGAGATCACTATCGGACCCAACTGCTATTCTGCCTTTGCGTGGGTACAGGTTGAAGATCTTGGCAGCGTTGGTGCTTGTTACAGCCACAAACATGTTCTCGTCCATTTTACCAGTCGCCTGTTGGTAAAGAATCCAAAATCTCAGGTCAGCATCGGCGGCAGGGGAAGGCAGAGAGTGCACCGAACAGCCCGAGGTTTGGGGTCCTGATACGGACACACAAAGCTGGAGTAACTCAGAGGGACAGGCAGCATCTCTGGAGAGAAGGAATGGGTGACACTTCAGGTCAAGACCCTTCTCCAGCCTGAGGAAGGATCTCAACCCGAAGCGTCACCCAGTCCTTTTCTCCAGAGATGCTGCCTGTCCTGCTGAGCTACTCCAGCTTTGTGTGTCTGTCTTCAGTTTAAACCAGCATCTGCAGTTCCCTCCCACACTTTCAGTCCTGGGATTGCTTGAAAAATGGTCATCAGCTGGCGGAACAGCAAGAGTCAGGAGTGTTTTAATGTCGTATGTCCCAGTTAGAGCATTGAAATTCTTACTTGCAGCATCACAACAGAATATGTACACGTAGTGCACTGTGAACAGTATAATGAGGAAAACGTTCAGCACACATACACACATATGTATACATACAAAACAAATAATAATAATAATAATAATAATAATAATAATAATGCATTACATTTATATAGCGCTTTTCATATACTCAAAGACGCTTTACAGGGATTTAAAGAACATAGGGAAGTGAATAAATAGATAAATAAGTAAACAAACAGAGAAAGGAGACAGAAGGTGAGGTGACCTTCAGTGGTTGAAGGAAGTACTGAACAGGTGAGACTTCAGTGATGTTTTGAATGTGGTGAGTGAGGAGGAGTCTCTGACGGTTTGGGGTAGTGAGTTCCATAGGGTGGGAGCAGCGATGGAGAAAGCCCTGTCCCCCCAGGATCTGAGTTTGGTCCGGATGTGGGGGGATAGGAGATTGGCAGCAGCAGAGCGGAGGGTGCAGGTGGGAGTGTGCCTGTGGAGGAGGTCTGTCAGGTAGGATGGGGCCAGGTTATGGAGTGCAATACCATAATAATACCATAATAATAGTGCAATAATACCAATAATAGTCTTTGTAGTTGAGAGCTTATTTGAGGTTGTAGTGTTTAATGGCTGTAGGGAAGAAGCTGTCCCTGAACCTGGACGTTAGTTTTCAGGCTCCTGTACCTGCTACCCATGGATATGCAATTCACTAAACCTGCTATCCTGCGCTGTTGGTAGTGCCAGATCAATGACATGTTAAGTCAGGAATACGGAGGAAAAATAATCTGGAACACACTGTTTTAAACATGAAAGCTCTGTTAATATTGGCTAAATTAAAGACATTATAAAATGGAGAATCCCTGCGTTTGTCAGTATTGCTTCGCCCTTGTCAGCGGAACTTCGATTGGCGCCAGCTAGTCTAGGCTCAGGCTGATATGCAGAATGGTAAATGGTCCAGGTGTTCTCCATGTTTCCCTTAAATTGATAACTTATATAATGATTTTGCAAACTGAACCTAAATGCATCATTCCTATTAGGTAGCTGCAAATGTATTGTGAAACAATATATATATATATATAATGTTTCAAGACGGTCATCCTGTTAATTGATGATTGGTGGAATTGTTGAGCCTTGGGGAATTGTGGGTTTCCAGGGCACATGTTTCAATGTTTGTCCCTGTTAGCTTCCTTCGAGAGCTATCCATGCAATACAATGTATTGAGCTGTTGTATTATTGGGTCAGGGAGATGCCTTATGTATGTATGGGGTTAATCGATATCTGTTATTGGGTAAGTGTAAGAGGTTCGGCCCTCAGGTTCGCGGGGCATATAAAAGATGGTGATCACAAGGTTCGTGGTCGATCCTCAGGAGAACTGCTAGAGTGTCTCTGTTTACGCGAGGCCGAGAGGGCTTGACTGGACAGAAGCAGGGATCGAACCTGCAGTGGGGATAGTAGGTACAGGATCTGTGATAATTATCTGTTATAATTTCACTAGAATAAACTTTAATTTCTGCAAGTGCTTGACTCAGTGTTTTTACTGAAACTAGACTGGGGGGAAGCTCAGAAACGAGCAGTTTCTGCAGTTGTACAGGGCCCTAGTGAGACCGCACCTGGAGTACTGTATGCAGTTTTGGTCTCCAAATTTGAGGAAGGATATTCTTGCTATTAAGGGCGTGCAGCGTACGTTTACTAGGTTAATTCCCGGAATGGCGGGACTGTCGTATGTTGAAAGACTGGAGCGACTAGGCTTGTATCCACTGGAATTTAGAAGGATGAGAGGAGATCTTATCGAAACGTATAAGATTATTAAGGGGTTGGACACTTTAGAGGCAGGAAACATGTTCCCAATGTTGGGGGAGTCCAGAACAAGGGGCCACAGTTTAAGAATAATGGGTAGGCCATTTAGAACGGAGATGAGGAAAAACCTTTTCAGTCAGAGAGTTGTAAATCTGTGGAATTCTCTGCCTCAAGGCAGTGGAGGCCAATTCTCTGAATGCATTCAAGAGAGAGCTAGATAGAGCTCTTAAGGATAGCGGAGTCAGGGGGTATGGGGAGAAGGCAGGAAGGGGGTACTGATTGAGAATGATCAGCCATGATCACATTGAATGGTGGTGCTGGCTCGAAGGGCCGAATGGCACCTATTGTCCTCCTGCACCTATTGTCTATTGTCAATTATCAGCTCCAGATAAGTTTTAAATGTAGCCGCAGGGGCAGGATTGATACGAGGCATCTGTGGAGGCTGAATGGCACAGTGTCAGTTTACATCAGGGCAGCAACTTCAGTCTCAGTCTAATCCATGTTCTCCAAATATTCACATTGGTTTCGTTCCAAATGAAAATATTCACTCATTTCAAAATTATTCTGCACACCGCCCAGCTTTATTTCTGTCAGCCAGTGTTTAAATGGAACCAATTTTTTTTTGTTACCATTCAGGAGATTGGCAGAGGTGGCTTTTACATTATTTTTACATGCAGCAAGTTTTTCTGATCCAGAATAAAATGCCTGAAGGGACAGTGTTAATGGATTCAGCGGTAATGTTCAAAGAGGAATTGATGAAATAAGTAGCTTAGCGGGACAGGCAGCATCTCTGGAAAGATGGAATGGGTGACGTTTCGGGTCGAGACCCTCTTCAGTCGGACTACCTTTAATTTAGACCAGCATCTGCAGTTTTTCTCCTACAAATAAGTAGCTTTGAATAGAAGACAAGCAGGACTAATTCATTACTTTTTTCCAGTAACAGCCCCAGCACAAGAGGCCAGCGGTTGACTTCCGAGCTGTACGTTCCATGTTAATGGCGCCATTGAAGGAATGCCGAAGCATAATGAGACTCCTCCTCACTCACCACATTCAAAACATCACTGAAGTCTCACCTCTTCAGCATTGCCTTCAACCACTGAAGGTCACCTCACCTTCTGTCTCCTTTCTCTGTTCGTTTACTTATTTATCTATTTATTCACTTCTCTATGTTCTAGAAATCCCTGTAAAGCGTCTTTGAGTGTTTAAAAGCGCTATATAAATGTAATGCATTATTATTATTATTATTATAATAGTATGTGGTGACAACATGACACGTCACCTGATGGTAAACAAACACTTCTTTTGTCTGAAGATGGACACAAAATGCTGGAGTAACTCAGCGGGACAGGCAGCATCTCTGGAGGGAAGGAATGGGTGACATTTCGGGTTGAGACCCTTCCTCAGACTGAGTGAGAGTCAGGGGAGAGGGAAACTGGAAAATACGGAAGGGTGTGCGGTGTGAAAACGACAGATCAAAGCAGGCGATGGTCAAGGAAATGTAGAATGGTTCATCGTTGGCTGAGGGCAAGGTGACAACAAGGCATACAAATGATAACATTAATCAGGACAGTGAAACTAGTCAGAGAACTAGGGTGGAGGAGGAACAGGGGGAGAGAGGGAAACAGGGGTGACTTGAAGTTAGAGAAAGAAATATTCATACTGCTGTTGTAAGCTACTTTTGCCTGTACTGACGGGTGCTGCTTGCCGATAGGAATCGGGATAGATCCTGGCATGTGCTGCTACAAACCAGAGGGCAAAAACATCTACCTACCACTGCCTTGTCCCAGACAATGGACATGCGCTCCTCGGCTCCGTTTGTACCCTCGGGAATCTGGGTGAAGTCATCCTTTCCGATCGCCTTCTGTGCCGTGCTGAACGTGCAGTGGGCACTCCCCACCGTTTGCAAGTCACCACTGGATAAAGACGGGACCGAGATGGTAACATCCACATTTCACCACAACACAGCCCTAAGACAACTTACAGGCTTCTCCACAGACCACTGTGATGTAAAGGTTCAGGCAGACACAGTGGGAAAATGTCCATGGATGAGAGGAGATCTTATCGAAACGTATAAGATTATTAAGGGGTTGGACACGTTAGAGGCAGGAAACATGTTCCCAATGTTGGGGGAGTCCAGAACAAGGGGCCACAGTTTAAGAATAAGGGGTTGGCCATTTAGAACTGAGATGAGGAAAAACTTTTTCAGTCAGAGAGTTGTGAATCTGTGGAATTCTCTACCTCAGAAGGCAGTGGAGGCCAATTCTCTGAATGTATTCAAGAGAGAGCTAGATAGAGCTCTTAAGGATAGCGGAGTCAGGGGGTATGGGGAGAAGGCAGGAACGGGGTACTGTTTGAGAATGATCAGCCATGATCCCATTGAATGGCGGTGCTGGCTCGAAGGGCCGAATGGCCTCCTCCTGCACCTATTGTCTATATATTTATGTGGCAAAACCAAATGGATTGTGAAACTAAGCTGAGTGGTCAGTTGATATCAAAAAGTCTGTAAAGGTTGCAAATTTGAAAGTAAGCACCATGCTGGTTTTATCTCAATGAAGTCTTGGCAACGTCTCCACTGATTGTGAAAATGTGATTAGGTCAGGATAATCCTTCGCACTGTTTGACATTGGTTTCAGACAACAAAATAATTCAGAGAACCCACAGGGTGGATTCAGAGGCCACAGGCTGCCAGATGTGGGAGACTCTAACAAACACCAGGGCGTCTGGAGTTCTCTTGCGACAGATGCAATGAGAGGACTTGCCACTAGCACCGAGAAGTGCCATTAATCAGCAAAGGCACTTGTCAGGGTACAAAACTGATTAAACAATAAAAGCACAATAATCCTCCACATTATCTCAAATTGCAATTAAAACACAAAGTACTTGTGCTACAAGTCCAGGATAAGCACTCAACTAAGAAGGACAAGCCCAAAACCAAAGTATTATCCACCTCTCTAACTGGATGCACCAACTTATGCCGAGGACAATAACTAACTCTTTATCGTGCTGGTGGTGATGGCGGAAGTGTTACATCTAGTATGGTTCTCAAAGCCCCATGAAAGAAGGGAGGGGGGATAATGAAAGACACCCTTGGCTTCTCCATGTCAAGTCTTGCCAGTGTCTGCATGCCATCAAATTGATACATGCCTCATTAACTCAACTCAAGCCCTTTCCAAGACTGCGGTCTAGTTAATACCCAGTAATTCTGTTGCAGCAAATCGGCCGACAAAGACAAACCAACAAACTTTTTCTCAGTTCAGTTTGGGTAGGGCTTTGCATAAGACAGAAACTGCAAAGAATCTTACATTGGTCATCCACAAAGCTCCTTGCACTGTGAGAGTTTCTCCATGCAAAACATTCTGGGAAAATTAGAAATACTGGGGTTTTTTCTGTGTCTTATTTCAAAATTTAAAAAATAGCAAAGCAGATAGGAGGTAATTTGGCCCATTATAACTAACCTAGCTGTTTAATCAGAGCTGTCCCAGTAGACAGCTCCGGCTTCCCCTTCCCCAGTATCCATGCAGACCATAGCCTTTACATACAGGGCTGGCACAGGGACACAGCAAGAGTTGCTGCCTCACAACGCCAGAGACCCGGATGTCCGCAGGGAGTTTATACGTTCTCCCGTGACCGCGTGGGCTTTCTCTGGGTGCTCCAGTTTCCTCCCACACTCCAAAGATGTGCAGGCTTGTAGGTTAACTGGCTTTGGTAAAGAATGTAAATTGTGTGTAGGACAGTGCTAGTGTACAGTGTTCGTTGGTCGGTGTGGACTTGATGGGCCGAAGGACCAGTTGCCACACTCTATCTCAGAAATTAAACTAAAATATGTTGACTTTGATCTATACCGTGGAACATTATATTCATAGAAACATGGAAGATAGGTGCAGGATTAGGCCATTCGGCCCTTCGAGCCAGCACCGTCATTCAATGTGATCATGGCTGATCATCCTAAATCAGTACCCCATTCCTGCTTTCTCCCCATATCCCTTGGTTCCGTTAGTCCTAAGAGCTAAATCTATCTATCTCTTTCAAAATGACCCTTCCCCCCACACAATCTCCATTGCAGACTTACCTTGACAAGAGAGAGATGAGGAAGTCTGGGGTGGTGGGATCCGGACTAAGGGGTGGCGATGTGACAAAAGCTGCTGCTTTGGCCCAATTCTTGCTCCAGTAGTGAGTGCCATCTGTGCCAAGGCTGGCGCTGATAGGCTCTCCAAACACAATGTTTCCTGGCAACCAGAAAGGTTTAAAAAAAGCGTGGCGTTAGAACTGTGCACTTCCCGGACAGAGAGAGTGGAAACACACATCTGGCCAACAGGCAGGAACATAACACTGGGCCCCACCTTTCTTCTTGGCTTGGGCGATGATGTCTGCCGCAGTCTTGCTCATGACTTTTGTGACATAGAGGGGGCAGTTGGTCTGGCCAGCGATGGTGACTGCACGAAACACAGCTTCTGCTTCCAGCTGAGTAACAAGAAACATCTGTTACAGGCCAGGTCTGTGCATTACATAAAAGCTTCTTTGTGAAAGTCTTGTCATCTCCCATTTAAAAAACCACAGTGCATTTCTGAACACAAGAAACTTAACCAGTCCTTTCGTAACCAGTAGAGAAGCCTGTACAACCGCATTGACTTGTAATTATTAATCACCTTTAATACGGTACAAATGGAACATAGAATACAGGTGCTCCTCAACTTACAATGGGCTTACGTTACGAAAACATAGCAAGTCGAAATGCATTTAATGCACCTGATCACGTGGCTGGAAGCGAGCTGTGGCTCGCTGCCATTGCCCAGCGTTTGCGCCGTTCTAAAGTCGAAATATCGCAAGTTGAAGCATCGTAAGTCGGGGAGCACTTATACAGCACAGAATCAGGTCCTTTGGCCCACAATATCGATATCTATGTGGGACGTGGGCAGGCGTGGGAAGACAGGCATGGTTGAGTGGAGTGCACTGACAAAGAAAATGTGTTATAAGAAAATAACTGCTGGTACAAATCAAAGGTATTTATTCACAAAATGCTGGAGTAACTCAGCAGATCAGGCAGCATCTCAGGAGAGAAGGAATGGGCGACGTTTCGGGTCGAGACCCTTCTTCAGACTGAAGAAGGGTTTCGGGTCGAGACCCTTCTTCAGACTGAAGAAGGGTCTCGACCCGAAACGTCACCCATTCCTTCTCTCCTGAGATGCTGCCTGACCTGCTGAGTTATTCCAGCATTTTGTGAATAAAAGACAATGTGTTATGCTGGTGGGATTGGGCTGGTCTTTTCAAAGGAGACTACACAGAGGTTTGGCATGGGGTTAAATACAATCCCAAATAGAATTGCAAACAACACAATACAAGGTGCCAACGTGACTGGAATATCTTTCTTAGAGTCATAGTCTGGAAAGTGGCCCTTCGGCCCAACTTGCCCTATCAAGCCTCTTCATGATCTTACACGCCTCTATAAGATCACTCCTCATCCTCCTGCACTCCAAGGAATAAAACCTGCTCAACCTCTCCCTATAACTCAGGCCCTTGATCCTTTTCCTCATTCCTATTAAAACATTTGGACATTTGAACTCTTCTTCTTATGGAGTTAGGTCCTTAAATACTTTCAGTGATTCCCGAAGTGATAACAAAAAATAATTTAGCAAATCACAAAACCTATTCTGGCACGTTTATGGTTTAACGCAGATCTGTGCGAGGCTTTCTACCAATTTCACACAGCCTGCACCTGGGTACCCAGACAACATTTACCATTTTTCTTTCTAAAAGCTTAAAGCTTCTACAGGTTCTGTAGAAGGTTTAATGAACATAAGCCCAGAAAAGGTTTAAACACAAACCATGAGCTTAACTGAGAAAGGTGTGGATGGGGTACAACCCAGGACTATGAAGCCAGAAGTGGAAATTTCAAGGGTGGAGGCAAATCATCTCCATCTTGGGGCGGCACAGTGACGCAGCGGTAGAGTTGCTGCCTCACGGCACCAGGGACCCGGGTTCGATCCTGACTACAGGTGCCATCTGTGCAGAGTTTGTATGTTCTCACTGTGACCACTGGGTTTTCCTCGGATACTCGGGTTTCCTCCCGCACTCCAACGATGTACAAGACTGAAGGATAACTGGCTTCGGTAAAATTGTAAAATGTCCCTCGGGACAGCGTTAGGATACGAGGAACGCTAGCCGGCATGGACTTGGTGTGCCGAAGGGCCTATTTTCACACTGTATCTCTAAAGACTAAAGTGATATCTACTTAATGGGTCATGGAAGATAATTGATTCCAACTGATTTACCGGGTCTATTGTTCAATGAAGGGTGAACAAAGGCTTTCATTTCAGTTCGCAGGTGTAACACATTGCCAACCAATGCAGAGATCATCAGGTTTAAATCTAACAGTCTCTTCTATCACCTCCAAACCATGGAGATTTGCTTTTGAACCACACCTGGAGCATTGGGTGCAGTTTTGGTCTCCAAATTTGAGGAAGGACATTCTTGCTATTGAGGGAGTGCAGCATAGGTTTACTAGGTTAATCCCCGGAATGGCGGGACTGCCTTATGTTGAAAGACTGGAGCGACTGGGCTTGTATGCACTGGAATTTAGAAGGATGAGAGGGGATCTTATTGAACAATATAAGATTATTAAGGGATTGGACACGTTAGAGGCAGGAAACATGTTCCCAATGTTGGGGGAGTCCAGAACAAGGGGCCACATTTTAAGAATAAGGGGTAGGCCATTTAGAACAGAGATGAGGAAAAGCTTTTTCACTCTGTAACTTTGTAAATCTGTGGAATTCTCTGCCTCTGAAGGCATTGGAGGCCAATTCTCTGGATGCTTTCAAGAGAGAGTTCGATAGAGCTCTTAAGGATAGCGGAGTCAGGGGGTATGGGGAGAAGGCAGGAACGGGGTACTGATTGTGGATGATCAGCCATGATCACATTGAATGGCAGTGCTGGCTCGAAGGGCCGAATGGCCTCCTGCACCTATTGTCTATTGATGCTTCAAGTACACAATGTCTGCTTCCACCCAGACTATGTGGTTGTTCTGGTGATCCTCTTATGCAACAAGGCAAAATACAGTCATCCATCCTGGCAATAGAACCATCCATCATATCACATGGAATATTTCTTCTCCCACACATTTTAATGTGTTCCAAATTGCCATGGCAACGGTAAATAAGCCCGACTAAGTGTGGGATCATTAGCTTGATCCCAGCAGAGTATTGGGTGTTAGCAGCCAGCTGGGGGACCTCAGCCAACATCTGCATCATTGAGCCTGCTTCCCAATGGGACTGAACGCTTCCTACGGGGCTTCAGACTGTTGATGCAGGGCCAATCCACTCTCGCTGGATGGGATATACAGGGCTAGTGTACCTCCGCTCAGTCCGCCTAAACCTGCCTGATCTCCTGGTTGCTAAACACTTTCACACCCCCTCCCATTCCCACACTGACCTTCCTGTCCTGGGCCTCCTCCGTTGTCAGTGAGGCCCAGCGCAAATTGGAGGAACAGCATCTCATATTTCGCTTGGGCAGCTTACACCCCAGCGGTATGAATATTGACTTCTCTAACTTCAAGTAACCCTTGCCTTCCCTCTCTCTCTCCATCCCTCCCCTCTTCCCAGTTCGACTAGTCTGACTGTCCTTGTTTATATTTTATCTGTTTGCTTTTCTGTTACCTTCTCCTAGCTAACAATGATATGCCCAGTGGTATGAACATTGACTTCTCCAACTTTAGATAGTTCCTGTCCCTCTCTTCCCCTCCCCCTTCCCAGATCTCCCTCTATCTTCCTGTCTCCACCTATATCCTTCCTTTGTCCCGCCCCCCTGACATCAGTCTGAAGAAGGGTCTCGACCCGAAACGTCACCCATTCCTTCTCTCCTGAGATGCTGCCTGACCCGTTGAGTTACTCCAGCATTTTGTGAATACCTTCGATTTGTACCAGCATCTGCAGTTATTTTCTTATACTATATGATCTATTCTTGATCTCTACCCCCTTTGTCTCATTTTCACACCTTACACTTCTGATCTCTGTATCTCCCACTCCCCAGTCTGAAGGAGGGTCTCGACCCGAAACGTCACCCATTCCTTCCATCCAGAGATGCTGCCTGACCCGCTGAGTTACTCCAGCATTTTGTGCCTATCTTCCGCGCACAGGGTCACGGAACGAGCAGTCAGCCGTGATTTCTTCACCCTGAGAGACATGAACCCTTGGGATTCTGTCACTGAGAGATAGGCAAGACAGGTTAACAGACATCTGTATGTTTGGGCAATCTCAGGACGTGGGATTAACACAGGAAGAAGCAGTTGGAGGAAAGACCAGCCTAGATTGTTATTAAGTGAAGAGTAGCCACAAAGGGGCCAAGGAGCAAGTTTCCACTTTGGTCTACTACGTCCGTGCGTGGGAGGGGCTTAATTGATTTCTGAGCCAAACGTCCACTCCACCCAAATGCTCGCTGCCTGCCACGCATGTGCAGCTGCTGGGCAGCTCTGCGCTCCGTTTACTTGCTAATAACGGTGTCTACATAAATATTCACTGAGGAATAAAGGCTGCCATCGTTTTTTTTAAATTCTTGCACATCATATGATGCATGATTTCATGCGTGGCACAGAGAGAACATTCCTCACTGATGAGCCACTCGTGAACTCTGGCTTTTATCAGGGATGGATTCATACTTTAAACACGGGGTCCTGCTGCACTCAAGTCAAGGGTTTTCAACAGAAGGTTCGTCACTTTTCATCACCACTGCATCCCAAAGGCAAATGTAGAGGCAGTGAGCTAAACAGCACGGAAACAGGGCCATCTTGTTCATGCCAAACCAGCTGGTCGGCCACTTCCATCCCCTTGCGGGGGGCGCTGTGCGTGTCGGTTGCCTCGGTTAGGGTCGAGCTGCCTGTCCGTGGGCGTGGGGGAAGAGAGTGGAAGTTTTGTTGCCTTCCATCACAGTGAGGGGGTGTTTGGAGTCACTGTGATGGATGTTTGTGTTGGGGTCGTGTGTCCTGTGTTCTTTTTTTTTTTTTTGTGTTCTGTGACTGCTGGAAATGTAATTTCGTTCGGTATCTTGGTATCGAATGACAATAAAGCTCTGTATTCCTGTATTTGCCTGCATTTGGTCCATGATCCGTTCAACTCTTCCATCCATAATTTGATACCTTTACTTCCTTTTTGTTTTTAAACGTTCCCTTAAGAAAATAAGAGTTTCATCTCATTGCCCTTCATCAATTTCCTTCCATGGCCCGCTTGACTGTAAATCTCCACTGTGATAGTCTACTTCTTTGGTGACCCTCGGACTATCTTTTGATCGGACTTTGTTGGCTTTACCTTGCACTAAACGTTATTCCCTTATCATGTATCTATCTACACACTGTAAACGGCTCGATTGGAACCACGTGTTGGCTTTTCACTGACTGGTTGGCACGCAACAAAAGCTTTTCACTGTACCTCGGTACACGTAACAATAAACTAAACGGAAATTGAACTGAGTCAGCCTCACATGCTATGCTCAACTGGCACGAGCTTGGATGGAAAGACACCCCAAGCAGCATCCCCACCCACTGTTCACCCCAGAGTCCTTGCAGACTCCCCCCCCACCCCCCACCCCAACCTACAAGGCACTCCTCGGATTCTCAGCACCTCCCATGAGTGCAGCAATTAGCACAGCACTGGCTGGGGATTAGTCTGAGGGTTTACTCAAATTAACTACCTGAAGGAACAGACATTTCTCCTTCAAAAAGTTATCTATACCATTCACCCGTGAACTCAATGAAAACCAGGTCCAGTGAGAGCACACCCAGAGGGAACTCTTGCACTCATAACCTGTTGTGCTGCTGCTGCAAGACGAATTTCATTGTTCCATTCCGAGATTGTTATCCCTCATGCTGCCTCGGCAAGGCCAGCAACATAATCAAGGACAAGTCTCACCATGGCCACTATCCTCCCCTCTCCCATCAGGCAAAAGGCACAGAAGTGCAAAAACGCACACCTCCAGATTCAGGGACAGTCTCTTTCCAGTTGTTATCAGGGAACTGAACCGTCCTACCACATCTGGATAGCAGTCCTGAACTACTATCTACCACATTGGAGACCCTTGGACTATCTTTGATCAGACTTTACTGGCTTTATCTTGCACTAATCATTATTCCGTTAATCATGCATCTGTACACTGTGAATGTCTTGACTGTAATAATGTTTTGTCTTTCCGCTGACTGAGTTAGCACACAACAAAAAACTTTTCACTGTACCTCGGTGCATGTGACAATAAAATAAACTAAACTACTACAATAAAACACTCAACTAATATTCCTGAAATAATGAAGAGAATTCTAAGTGAGGCATTGTGGCTGTCTGCAAGATTCATTCTGATCTCAAAGGTGCTGTGACACGAGTTAATTGATAAAAGTGAAAAGCACCTTCCTTGGAAAATTAATCCTTGGTCTTAATGGATCCTAGGTCTTAACTTCAGGTAGTCCCTGCTTCCCCTCTCTATCCCCTCCCCCTTCCCAGTTCTCCCACTAGTCTTCCTGTCTCCGACTACATCCTATCTTTGTCCCGTCCCCTCCCCTGACATCTGTCTGAAGAAGGGTCTCGACCCGAAACGTCACCCATTCCTTCTCTCCAGAGATGCTGCCTGACCCGCTGAGTTACTCCAGCATTTTGTGTCTACCTAGGTCCATTAAAACCACCAGTGTCTGAGTAAACTAAATCCTTTTCTGCTTAAAGAGGCTAAAATGTTATACAAACAGCGATGCTCATATATAAAAGTACCAAATTAACAATTAATTTTAAATAACATTAAATACCTTACTCCGTTTCCTTGTGTAGATATCTTACTTAGCTTTTTTTAAATTTCTCAAATTCTACTTTATAAACAAAAAAAAACTTTTATTTTTCCTGCTTTGCTCCACCATTGACATTGATATTCTGCAATTTTTTAATTCCTTTTTCCCCATTGTACTATTTTCTTCAGTGCAATTAACCCAAACCTATTCTGGCTAATTTCATGTAAATGCAGGGACATTTTTCCCCATACAAATGCATTCGGCTCAAATTGCAGCCCTGCAATCCTTGCACAAGTTTAAGGAACATGGATCCAACATCCGGTTTCAAATTGGGCTTGTCCCATACTGAATCAATCAATTTTGTATGTTTTGTCTAATTATTCTTGCTTGCAGGTCTTTGAGGAGATCTTTATTAAGTTAATTCTTCGTTCCTAAGAACACTGTTCGTCTCAATTCAACAAAAAAACTGAATATGATTTTTTTTTCCAATTCCCAAAGAAACTGTTTGTACTCCGTTACAATTAAAACTCAATTAGCACACTTTCCCCGTGGACCATCAGAGACGAGGGGCCTCTTCCCAATTCATACAAAAACATGGCTGTGTAGTTTTTCAATGTTGATTTTGGTATATTAGAATATTATTATTCACAGGGTACTTACAACATACTCTGATTAAATATGTCATTTTTGGTAAATTGATTGATAAAACCTCACCAGGCCTTCACTCTTAAATATGTTTTAAATATTAAACAATAGGATTTTTTAAATAATAGCGATGTTATTTTACAAAGTACCATGGCTGAACATGCTGCCAGATACCGCTTGCTAATGGCATATTCAACAATGAGTTCCCAAAGGTAGACACAAAATGCTGGAGTAACTCAGCGGGGCAGGCAGCATCTCTGGAGAGAAGGGATGGGCGACGATTCGGGTCGAGACCCTTCTTCAGACTAAGGAAGGGTCTCGACCCGAAACGTCCCCCATTCCTTCTCTCCAGTGATGCTGCCTGTCCCGCTGAGTTACCCCAGCATTTTGTGTCTATCTTCAATTTAAACCAGCATCTGCAGTTCTTTCCTACACAATGAGTTGGCACAGAAATGTATGAGGAAATAAAATCAAAGCAATGCAGTTCAGAGGATACTGTTCTTTTTTTTTTAATGACTGCATGATAGGTAGGAAAAAGGGATTTCGTGAGTTGAAAACCAACCTTAGAAGATTGCGTTAAACTGTTATGTCAATATATGACAAAACACAAAGCAACACAAAGCTACTGGAGTAACTCAGTGAGTCAGGCAGCATAGATGAAGGAATGGATAGATATTTCAAGTCAGGCCCGAAGTGTCCATTCCTACCACAGATGCTGCCTGACCCACTGAGTTCCTCCAGCAGTGTTTTGCTGCAGATTCCAGCATCCGCAGTCTTCATGTAAATACATATTCCAGTTTTGCAGAGTTTACAGTACGGTGATTGGGTTGTTCAAGACAAAAGCAAGCCTATGCATCAAGCGAGGACTGGCACAGTCCCCAACAATTCAACCTGTTGTGTTTGCATTCAAACAATAAGCAATGGTTGCTAAGCAACTGAGGCGATTGGTGAGCTGCAGAGCCAGAGAAACTGCACCTTTCCTTATCTCTGAAAGCCCAGCTTTCACGCTGCTCAGTCATATATAGTGTGTGTGTGTGTGTGTGTGTGTGTGTGTGTGTGTGTGTGTGTGTGTGTCTCCTGTCTTCCTTGTCAATGGTACCTCATTCATTTTGGTAGTAAAGTAACACAAGGCAGCTTGACTAAACAATGAAAACTAATTGTGTAGGGATTACACAAGAAAGAAAGACCCAGTCTGAAGAAGGGTCTCGACCCGAAACGTCATCCATTCCCTCTCTCCTAGATGCTGCCTGACCTGCTGAGTTACTCCAGCTTTTTGTGATACCAATGAAAACTAATTCACTGCTCTTCCAAAGACTAGCAGTGAGAACCATAGAGTAAGATTCAGACAGCACAGAATCGGGATCTTCGCGCTAACTTGTCCATGCCGACCAAGATGCTCCATCTATGCTGGTCCCACCTGCCCTCTCCTGGCCCATATCCTTCTAAACCTTTCCTATCCATGTATGGCCGGCACGGGAGCACAGCAGTAATGTTGCTGCCTTACAGCGACCCGGGTTCAATCCTGCCTACGGGTGCTGGATGCAGGGAGTTTGTACATTCTCCCCGTGATCGCGTGGATTTTCTCCAGGTGCTTCACTTTCCTCTCATACTCCTAAGACGTACACGATTGTAGGTTAATTGGCTTCAGTAAAGAGAGCAAATTGTCCCTACTGTGCACTGTAGAGCTAGTGCACGGGATGAGCGTTGGTCGGTGCTGACTTGGTGGGCCGAGGGGCCTGTTTCCACGCTGTATCTCTAAACTAAACTACCTGTCCAAATGTCTTTCAAATTATCTGCAATGTACAGAATTCTTGTGATAGTGTGGTTCCTTGTAGTTGTTGTCCTTCAACTAGCAAACAACAGACTTTAAACATTTACCATTAATATCGACTGAAATCAAATAGACTGAATGAACGTTATAAATAAGCCGAGTTGCAGGCAAACCAATGGACGAAGTAACAGAAACTTTTATTCTCCTCTGACCGATTTCCTTCCTATGCTATTTATGGCACATCTGCAGTGTAGTCTTTTGGTTCAGTATTGGGAGATTGCAGGCACCAATTTAGCCGAGGTGAATAACCGCAAGCATTCAAAGCCAATTACACAACTGTTGTAATATAATATTGGAAAACTAGAAGTTGCTCAACACATTACCTCCTCTGGTCGACTGAGCACATGCCCCTCTGGGCCAGTGATCCCCATTTGCAGCACATGCTTTTGCTCCTGTAAGACAAACAGCCACAAGCAGCTTTAGAACTGAAGGATGAGCTTAAACATAGAAACATAGAAAATAGGTGCAGGAGTAGGCCATTCGGCCCTTCGAGCCCGCACCGCCATTCAATATGATCATGGCTGATCATCCAACTCAGTATCCCGTACCTGCCTTCTCTCCATACCCCCTCTGAGCTTGAATGATCAGAAGGGTTTTTACTAGAAGCTGGAATTACTAGATGCCCCTGACCAAAAAACATCCCTTCTACTTTTCTCAAACCATGCATGATAATCGATTGCCCAATCGGTCGAGAGTGGGCAAGGGATGGCCCAAAGTGGAGGGGCCACAAAGGTACCATTTCACTCCAAAAATGCTGCACTTCACACAACAATAGGAACAAACAAAAATGGGATCATATCTAACGTAAGAGCAGAATTGGATGAATCAAAGTCCTAGATGCGAATGCACTGACCTGGGCAATGATGTCTCCATTCTCTGCGTGGACCTGTATGATCGCTCCAAGGTCGCCCACATACTTGCAGATGTCGTAGAGCTGCAAAGCAAATGGAGTAAAACGTTTCTACCAAGTAATGCAATGTTTATAAAGGCAAAGGTCGCCCGCACTGAACCACCAAAGGGGGAGGTCACGGCATTCTCGAGGGCCACAGGGAATCAACGGGTCAACTTTAGCTCTGCATCTACACTCGCTGATCTCCCCTCCCCAAATTTATAACGGAGCCCGGGCCAAACATCAATAGCAACAAAATAAAAGCCATCTGTTAAGCCTCGGGCCCACTACTCCTCTCTAACATTGACTAAACTATGCATCATTTAACAGAACGCATTCACCTTTGCAACTGGTCAGCTGCAAAACAGGCTGCTCACTGAATGTAAATGAAGAGGTTTGTGTCACTATTTACACATACCCAGCCTATGGAAGCACAGTCATTGAATACACTCAAGACATTGTATTGAATATTGAAACGATTTTTAGATTTCAAAAGAATTAAGGACTGTGGAGTTGGTGAAGGAGAACAGCACAGACGTAAAAGACCAGCTGCGACCTTCTTGAATAGTGCTGGAACGAGGGGTTAGATGCTCTTAACTCTGGCATCTAGACCCACTCAGTGGAAACTCCAATGCCGTCAAAACTTGAAAATGTCAGGGCTTGCACGTTACATCTCCATGCCTGCAGTTACCACCCCCGAGGCTGGACTAGACTAATCAGGTCAATTAAAATAACAGGTAACATTTGATTCCGCTCAAACCAAGTGTGTAAACATGCTTTAAAATCCATTTACCAAGTTTAGTTTTTTAAGATCAGTAGATAAAATGTAATCAAGTGCCAGAGCTCATTGTGCCTTGTTGAGTTCTCCATTTTGGACTCATATTTGCAACCTGGGTCAATGCCATTAGGCTGAACCCAACTCTGAGTTAATAACCACTAAGGCTGAGAATCATGGATCAGGCCTTTTTCAGTTTCAGATAAAAGATGAAAGGAGAGCGTGCTAACTTTGGAACCAAGCACACAGTTACTGAATATTGATAATAGTCTGGGGGAGCCTCTCTACGGCAAGGATAGAGGGAAGAGAAGTCAAGTTAAACACGTGCCTGGGCAATACTTCACTACACACCTTCCTTAAGGCCCAGACCCTCTCTACGGCAAGGATAGATGGAAGAGAAGTCAAGTTAAACTCGTGCCTGGGCAATACTATACACATCTTCCTTAAGGCCCAGACCCTCTTGAGTGTGAGTATCTGCACCTTCCCGAAACTATCAAGAACTCCTCAAAGACACAGCCTTGGAATTGTCTGGAGTCCACAGAAGGTAAACTGCCATTGATAACCACAAGTACATGTTCTTAAATAAAACAGCGCTGTGAACTTGTCTGCTGGATGAATCAATGCACATTCAATTGAAAGCATAACACAACAGTGCAGAATTCACTCTAATTTTTACCTCAGCATTTGACATTTGATATAAATCTTTGTAAGCCATGTAGACAAGGAAGGAATTCACACCTGTCAGAAATAAAAAAAATACAAATTTAAAATACAATGAAATGGGAGGATGAGCAAATATATTACATGGACGGTGGTGGGCATCAAAACAATTTCTGATTCAATCACATATAATACATTTGAAACTGACTTTGGATAGAACACCTCTGTTGACTTGACGATTCTTTTAATCCATCTGTTTGGCATCACAAGGACCACAAGGAGGAGCTAGACACAAAATGCTGGGGTAACTCGGCGGGTCAGACGGCATCTCGGGAAAGGAAGGAATGGGTGACGTTGCAGGTCGAGACCCTTCTTCAGACTGATCAAGGAGTCTCAGGCCCCTGTTACATGGACTTTGGTAGCCACCCAGAGGCTGACACGAGATCCACTGAAGGTCCTACTCTGGCTCCAAGATGCAACCGGAATGTCCACCCCCTCTTTCAGCAGTTGAAGAGAGTGCATGCTGAACCTGCAGCAGTAGAGCTGCTGAATGTACCACAAGTCATGCAGCATCCATGGAAAGAGTCAACGTTAAGATTTCAGGTCAATTAATTTTCACCAGATGGATGGAGGGCTGCATTGTCTTTCAGATATTATATTTAGTCTAGCCCTTCATAATCAGCATTCAGAAATCCTTAGTCACTCCATTTATGGGCTGTTCATCAATTGGGCAGGAACATGAGAAAACTTCTGTCTGATATGGATAGTCACACAATATGAGCCATTGTGGGCTGAAGGGCCTGTCCTTGTGCTGTACTCTTATATGTTCCATCACAATAGTTGTATTCCACTTCGGATAGGTGATTAAACAGAAACATCATCTAATCAGTCTGAAGAACAGTCTTGACCCGAAACGTCACCCATTCCTTTTCTCCAGAGATGCTGCCTGTCCCGCTGAGTTACTCCAGCATTTTGTGCCTATCTTCGATTTAAACCAGCAACTGCAGTTCTTTCCTGCACACCATCTAACCTCACAGGTGACAAAATAGATCCTTAGAGACGGATTCAAAGAACAAAAGAAACGAAGAACTGCAGATGCTGGTTTATACCAAAGATTGACACAATGTGCTGGAGTCACGTGAGAACTTTGTGTCTATATAAAAGAAAATTGGTGTTCATAGAAGTCAGAGACACAAAGCAAAGAAACAGGCCCTTCATCCCATCAAGACCAGTTACATCAAACAGCCTTTTAAACTAATCCAATTTTACTCTCCCTACGTTTGGTTTATGGAGAATAACACAACATTCACCAGAGTATCCATTCAATAACATTGATCTCACTGGTCCTATTTTCAAAAGGAATGATGCAATCAGTACAAAAGATTGCATGATTTTACTTTAAGCAGAAATCATGATGCTGTAAACAAGTTCCCATAATCCATCGATTTAAATGTTAAAAACATTGCTCTAAACGATACCTTGAAAAATTGGTCACACTGCCAGGTCAGATTAATCATAGCCAGGGACTTCTCCTAATTGCACTCAACGTAGACCCAAGGACAGCAATATGCATGAAGATTGCAAATAAGCATTCTCGTGCTTAAGGCTTGTGTTTGAAAAAAAGTTTAAATATCAATGCAACTGAAGAAACATTTTGGAAGTGATTTAAGATACATTACTATTAGTTTAATATTCAAGGGAGGTGGATTGGCATTGAACTGGAGGGCAGTGCAATAAATCTGCGGCAGTTTGAGCAAACAAAATCAAGAAATAACTTCAGCCAATTTTCTTTATTTACAAACAAATAATACATTTTAGAATACTGCAAAAATGATAGTGTAGTTTGTGGGAGATTGATTGTATTGGCCAATGTGTTTGGACTAAAACCAGGCTCGAAATAGAGAGGGTAAGATTAGACCTCCTAAAAACTGGCAGAAATCTGAATTAATGTTTGCTAGAAATGAACTGTTCTCAGTGAAAATACAAATTAAGTATTCTATTAGTTTTACAGCACTGTGTAATTCTTGACTGATATTTGCATATCATCTAACATTTAATAGAACCCATGCATGTAAATTAAATCATTATATTTAAAAGAGACATCTCCTCACTTTAGGAATCAATGCCAGAAGACTCGGATATCTTTTATTGAAGTGCTGCAGAGCAAAATTCTTTCCAAATCCATTACATAAATAAGTAATATTTTCCATTTCCATTTGATCGAGACACATTCTACATTGCCTTCAAATCATGTTGAATAATTCATGGGGGGGTAATTATTCTGAAAGTGTTACCATCTGTGGTCAGCCTCGAGAAAATTAGTATCATCCAAACCTGACTGCAAAACTCACTGGACCTTCAATAGAAGGTGAGGGGAGAGTGTCGAGATACGCGCTGACACATCAGGGCACAACACAGGGCCCCGAGGCACAATCCCTCAGACATGACATTAATAAGGTTAATGCTCGGCTCCAGAGTACTTCAAAGGGCAAAGCAGGAACACCCGACACACTGGCCCTTAACCAAGCTGTGTCTCCCTCCGCCCCTCCCGCACCCTAGTTGTCCTGCCAGTTCCACTTTGCATCTGTACATTCCTTCATTATCACCACGTCCACAGTAGATCATTGCGGGCTCCACCTTTCCTTGGTCATCACTGCCAGCTCCACTTTGTTCCAAACCTTTTCATGCCTCGACTTTCCTTTTCCCCTGACTCTGAAGAGGTGGTTTCAACCCGAAATGTTACCTTTTCCCTTCCTCCAGAGATGCTGCCTGACCCGCTGAGTTACTCCAGCATTTTGTGTTTACATTCGGTGTAAACCAGCATCTGCAGTTCTTCCCCCCACCTTTACACATCCCACCAGGGGGCGCCGCATAATGCCTGCCTCGCCTACAGTCTGTCTGCCCTTAAAAGATTGTGTAAATGTTCTCTGGTTTGTTTTATGTGGGGGGTGGGGGAGGGGGTCGGGGAAACTTTTTTCAATCTCTTACCTTGCCGGAGATGCGATTGTTTTGCGGATCGTATCTCCGGTCGCTCTGTGGCCTGATATCGTGGAGCTGGAGGCCTTGCCTCGGACTGACTTTGAGCCCCACCGCGGGGGCATGGACTTAACATCTGAGCATGCGATTCCTTGCCTGGATCGACGCTCCAACGCGGCCTGCGGACTTTAACATCGCGGGGCTCGCAGTCTCGGGTTGAGACCGATCGGGAGCTCCAAGCTGCACAAGGTTCGACTTGTCACGACCCGGGGTAGATCGCCCGGCGCAGGGGAGCTGAGATTCCCCCCCGATACAGGAGCTTGATCGCCCCGACGAGGAAGGCCCGCCACTGGCTACGGGAGTCAAGATCATCCCGTCAGCATAACGTTAGAGGCCCCCGACCGCAAGGGGACAAAGAAGGGAGAGATTGAACTTTTTTCCGTCTTCCATCACAGTGAGGAATGTGGAGGAGTCACTGTGGTAGATGTTCATGTTAACATGTATTTTGTGTGTCCTGTTGCTTATTATTGTTATGCCTGTACGGCAAATGAAGTTCCTCGTGTGTTGCAAAACATACTTGGCTAATAAAGTAATATTGGGATTGTGATTATAAAAAACCTTCTGGTCAATATTATTTGTGGGGATTAGCAGTAGATATATTGTATACCACACTTCCTATTCTATAAGACGGTTGTAAACTGCTTTGCAGCACTTTGTGCAGCACTTACGATACGATAGAACTTTATTTATACTAGGAGGGAAATTGATCTGCCAACACGGTAGCTACGTGGCGCAGCGGTAGAGTTGCTGCCTAAAAAGCGAATGCAGCGCCAGAGACTCGGGTTCGATCCTGACTACGGGCGCCGTCTGTATGGAGTTTGTACGTTCTCCTGTGACCTGCGTGGGTTTTCTCCGAGATCTTCGGTTTCCTCCCACACTCCAATGACGTACAGGTATGTAGGTTAATTGACGGGGTAATATGTAAAAATCGTCCCTAGTGCGTGCAGGATAGTGTTAGTGTGCGGGGATCGCTGGGCGGCGCGGACTCGGCGGGCCGAAGGGCCTGTTTCCGCGCTGTATCTCTAAATCTAAAAATCTAAATCTAAAACACTCATAAAACACAAGATATATGAAAGTAAAGTGCCGAGTGGAAAGGATTGGGGTTGTGCAATGATTGGGAAAGGGGGGGGGGGGTTTGGGGAGAGGAGGAGAGTCAGTCTACCCCATGACAGAAGCCGGGGGGGGGGGAGTTGTACAGTTTGATAGCCACAGGGAAATAAATTGGCATTCTGTACTGCATCTTGGTGGAACAAGTATATAATATTGTTCACGTCTGCCAAAGTTTTGTTTTCCTTTAGGCATTCAAACTAAACTTTCAATGAAGGTTCAAGGAATAATGGGTGCCACCCATCAGCTGTTTGAATCAAGAGGAATGAGAAAACACAATGGCTGGGCAAAGAGAAACAGGTAGCATTTCACACCGAACAGCCCTCATCAGAAGCGTTGAAGACCTGAAATTGCTCACAAATCTGGGCTTTTTAAAATGAATACAGAAAATGCAGAAGCACTCAGCAGGTCAGGTAGCATTATCTAACGAGGAACAGTCAATGGTTCAGGTTGTGACACTTTGTCAGAACCCGTTCTTTAATTTTATTTCTAGCATGTGTTTTTGGTTTATTTTTACCGAGTTTAAATGCACCAGGCCTCAAATTACCCAGCTCATTTCTTCACTGCACCTGATTTATAATAAATGCAATGATTGTCAGGTGAGGTTCCCTCATTGAGCTCAAACAACAATGCTGGTACTAAACCAGTGCAGGTAGTTCTGCCGTAATGTAGAGACTCCATTCTGAAGAAACTATGTTTAGATTTTTTTTTTGATTTAGAGATACAGCGCGGAAACAGGCCCTTCGGCCCACCGAGTCCGCGCCGCCCAGCGATCCCCGCACACTAACACTATCCTACACACACTATGGACAATTTTTTTACATTTACCCAGTCAATTAACCTACATACCTGTACGTCTTTGGAGTGTGGGAGGAAACCGAAGATCTCAGCGAAAACCCACGCAGGTCACGGGGAGAACGTACAAACTCCGTACAGACGGCGCCCGTAGTCAGGATCAAACCTGAGTCTCCGGCGCTGCATTCGCTGTAAGGCAGCAACTCTACCGCTGCGCCACCGTGCCGCCCGGTGGGCGTCAATGTTACAGAACAATGCTACAGCACAATGTTACAGAACGTTGTGTTATATAACAACTATTGCGTCTCAGGGGGAAAAGGAGGTTTGGGGCTCGAAAAGTTTCAGACTCACAATAACAATGCCTTTTTATCCACTGCAGGATTTTTCAAACATAAAGATCCTTTTAATAGCTAGTTTATTTCTGTTGTTGCAAGCTAGAAATTCTAAAGGTAGAAAGTTGTGTTTAAGAGTACAGTTGCACAAGTGTCAATGAAGCGATTGTCCATTTCCATGGCCACCGGCAGTGAAACTGACACTGTTCCGAAGAGTCGATTCTGTTCACTTACTGAGGGGGTGGGTGGGATTTTTTTTTTCCTGGACTGTTTTTTTTCGCAGACAGCTTTTTTCTGCTTGTCGACTTCCAATGTAATTTTTAAAGGGATATTTAATGCCAATGAACAATTGCATTATGAGCATTCAGCCCACTTAATATAAAGCGTTCCCTCATCCATCCATTCCAGTTGAGGCCAGTTCATTGGCTATATTTAAGAGGGAGTTAGATGTGACCCTTGTGGCTAAAGGGATCAGGGGGTATGGAGAGAAGGCAGGTACAGGATACTGAGTTGGATGATCAGCCATGATCATATTGAATGGCGGTGCAGGCTCTAAGGGCCTACTCCTGCACCTATTTTCTATGTTTCTATGATGTCTACCCTTGGCCTACAACTTTAGGCTGTGCACGACATACGCAAGAAGAAGAAGAAGAAGAAGCAAATAGCAGAAGTACTTGTACCCAACACTACACCAGTTTTAAAACCTGTTTGCCTCAATAGACAATAGGTGCAGGAGGAGGCCATTCAGCCCTTCGAGCCAGCACCACCATTCAATGTGATCATGGCTGATCATTCTCAATCGGGACCCCGTTCCTGCCTTCTCCCCATACCCCCTGACTCTGCTATCCTTAAGAGCTCTATCTAGCTCTCTCTTGAATATATTCAGAGAATTGGCCTCCACTGCCCTCTGAGGCAGAGAATTCCACAGATTCACAACTCTCTGACTTAAAAAAGTTTTTCCTCATCTCAGTTCTAAATGGCCTACCCCTTATTCTTAAACTGTGGCCCCTAGTTCTGGACTCCCCCAACATTGGGAACATGTTTCCTGCCTTTAACGTGTCCAACCCCTTAATAATCTTATGTTTCGATAAGATCCCCTCTCATCCTTCTAAATTCCAGTGTATACAAGCCTAGCCGCTCCAGTCTTTCAACATAACATAGGGCTCCCCACGTTCCTGTTAGCACCAATCCCAAACCAGGTTCCTACAGTGGGCGGGCAGTTGGCAGGAACCAGCTATTGTGCAGCATTTTACAATGAAATTGCTAGAGTTTAGTTTTAACATTCCGAGACACGTTTAAGAAATGTTACAATTTCAGTTGTACAGTTTCAGAAAGGATAAAAGTGGTTCAGCTGCCGGAAAAGAAAATTAGACAGGGTATAAAACAGAGCTCCAATTCTAAACTGGCTGGTTTGTGCTGCTGCCAAGGACCAATTTCACTCCAAGAAATTCAAACGGCAGCAGGCAATTCATCTAATAAAATGGAATATGACAGGCGTTCTCTGGTTGAACCGTGTTCATTGCACTAATAGAGTGACCCGCAGGCAACTCCAGCTAGAGGCAAAATAAAAAATCTAGACTAAAAGTCCACCATTTAACAATGGACATTCACTAGGTTTTTAACTACCCACAGAGTCCACAGCACACGTACAGTTGAACACACGAGAGACACGAGCAACATAACGTGAAAGCAGGTTTTTCTGGATTTTTCAGACATTACTGCAAAGAGAACAATCAGATATGCGACACAAACCTTAATGGTGGGTGGTAGCTCGACATTACAATGCAACGTCAAGTTAATATATTTACAACTTTCACAGATTTCTGCAGCCACTGTGCTCTTGGCAAAGCACAGGTGTTAACTGCTATTACAATTATAAATATGCCAGGTTTCAGATCTGACTGTAATGCCACTTCACCTCTTATTTGAACATTACATGTTGACTCGAACATCATTGTGCTTGGGTGGCACAGCGGTAGAGTTGCTGCCTTACAGCGAATGCAGCGCCGGAGACTCAGGTTCGATCCTGACTATGGGCGCCGTCTGTACAGAGTTTGTACGTTCTCCCCGTGACCTGCGTGGGTTTTCTCCGAGATCTTCGGTTTCCTCCCACACTCCAAAGACGTACAGGTATGTAGGTTAATTGGCTGGGCAAATGTAAAAATTGTCCCTAGTGGGTGCAGGATAGTGTTAGTGTGCGGGGATCGCTGGGCGGCGCGGACCCGGTGGGCCGAAGGGCCTGTTTCTGCGCTGCATCTCTAAATCTAAAATCTAAACATGTTTGATTTTACAAACTTTAATATTTTCCTGAATATTGCTCGTTCAGGCCCTTCAGTCCACCGAGTCCGCACCGACCAGCGATCCCTGCGCACTAACACTATCCTACGCATACACACTAGGGACAACTTACAGCTTTACCGAAGCCAATTAACCTACAAACCTGTACGTCTTTGGAGTGTGGGAGGAAACCGGAACAAAAGGAGAAAACCCACATGGCCACGGGGAGACCGTACAAACTCTGTACAGCCAGCACCTGTAGTCAGGATCAAACCCAGGTCTCTGGCGCTGTAAGGCAGCAACTCTGCCACTGCGCCACCATGTCGCCCTTGGTCAATGTTAATTTTTCTCTCTAATTTTCACATTGTCATTTCTAGACTTGTTTACCGTCACTACTTCACTAATGTCCTGTGTCCTCTTCTCTGCCCTTCTGAATGGAGTCAGTACAGAAGCTGCCATGCGAGTTGAACTTCCCCTGCTTTGCATCTCCACTTTTGGGCCTGACTTATAAACCTTGCCCTACTCTCCTCCTCTTTCCCTTCGAACTTTTTGCTAGTCAAAACTCAAATGTGTTTCAGGTCTTCTATTCTTTCAATTTTAAACGAGAATAAATCCCATTATGAGCATGAATAAGCATGGTGTCATTATATAACGTAGGAGAAATATATGTGGAGTGCTGGGGCATCCCAGCCCACTCTGCCTCCATTGCACTGCCCAAATGGTACCAATCCTCTTGAGGCCCTGTATTTGAGCTCTTTTTTTCCCCAGGTACAGATAGTTCTGCCATAACAACATTTATATAAAATTATGGGAGAGAGAGACAGGGTAGACAGTCAGAATCTTTTTCCCAGGAAGGAAAAAAATAAATAAAACACTTGAGGGCATAGGTTTAAGGTGAGGGGGCAATGTTTAAAGGAGATGTGCAGGACAGGTTTTCTTTTATACTCAGATTGTGGAAAGTGCCTGGAATGTGTTGCAGAAGATGGTGTTTGAAGGCAGATATGTGAGTGGACTTTTGGATAGGCATATGGATATGCAGAGAATCGAGGGATTATGGCTTCTGGGCAGGTAAATGAGTGATGGTCTTTAAAAATTTTTTTTTTTAGAGATACAGCGCAGAAACAGGCCCTTCGGCCCACCGGGTCCGCGCCACCCAGCGATCCCCGCACATTAACACTATCCTACACACACGAGGGACAATTTTTACATTTTACCCAGTCAATTAACCTACATACCTATACGTCTTTGGAGTGTGGGAGGAAACCGAAGATCTCGGAGAAAACCCACGCAGGTTACGGGGAGAACGTACAAACTCCGTACAAACAGCACCCGTAGTCGGGATCAAACCCGAGTCTCCGGCGCTACATTCGCTGTAAGGCAGCAACTCTACCGCTGCGCCACCGTGCCGCACATGACGTGCCGTGCCGTCTTTGCATCATGTTTAGCACAGACATTATGGGCTGAAGGGCCTGTTCTTGTGCTGTACTCTTATATGTTCTATCACATTAATTGCATTCCTAAGAATATCATGTTCGAAAAACATTCGTGTGGATGGGGATTAGTGGCTTGAATGTTTCAGACTCACAATAATAGTTCTTTTTCCCTGCAGATTTTTAAAAGAAGGATCTTTGTCACAGCTTTTTAAGTATATTTTTGTTACTACAAGTTAAAAATACCAAAGGCTGTGTTACATCGTACACAAGTGAATCTTTACACAAGGGCCATTAAAAGAGATTGCTTGTCAATTTTAATGACTTCCTGCAGTGAAACTGAAGGGCTGTGTTCTTCAGAGACAATGATATCCGACTACTGTGGGACACTGCATGGGAATATTTTTTTCCCTTAGACTATTTAATTTGAAAGGCAGCTTTTTTTCTGCTCGTTCATTTCCCAAGTAACTTTTCAATAATTCTCTAGTTGCCAATCAAAATTGTGTCATAACCAATCGAGTCCGCATAACACAAATTGTGTTTCATAATTCGGTATATGGATTATGGAATATGGAATACGGTATATGGAAACACACATAATAGCTGTGGTACTATTGAAATAGCATCGATTTGTACCAGCATCTGCAGTTATTTTCTTACACTACCTGTTGCTCCACTGCGATTTCTCCTCAAGGTACATCCACTTTGAAGAAGTTCTCCTCCTCTCTTCGACGAGACTTTAGCAACATGCTCTCTCGCTGCTCCCCCTCTGTGATTTCTCCTGCCCTCCTGCTCTACGACCACATTTTGACACAGACTCGCTACCACAGCCACATCTGCTTTCTTGGGACTTGCCTGCGCCTCCATCTTCTGCCTCGTGGTTTCCAGCTCCATTTCCAGACCTCCCAATTCGGACCCAACCCGGACTACCGGCTCCAACAGACCATCTGCCGCCCATCAGTCTGAAGAAGGTTCTCGACTCGAAACGTCACCCATTCCTTCTCTCCTGAGATGCTGCCTGACCTGCTGAGTTACTCCAGCATTTTGTGAATAAATACCTTCGATTTGTACCAGCATCTGCAGTTATTTTCTTACACATAATAGCTGAACTTTCACTGAATATCAGTCACTTTCTTTTGAAAGTTACAATTGAAACCGCTTTCCTGGCCTTTCATGGTGTTCCACAGAAATACAGCATAGAAACACAGACCCGTCAGTCCATTGACCCCATACAAACCATTAGACACTCATTGACACTCATTCTAAATTAACTCCTTTTTTATTTTTCCCCCATATTCTCATCAATTCACTCCAGATTCGCATCAATTCACTCCATTGACAACAGCCAATTAACCTGCGCTGGCCAAAGCTTATCAGCAGTGCGGGGTTGATTCTAACAGCAATGGCACAGACTGATTAACTGGCATGATTAGCAGAGCTGCTGCTTCCCAGTCCCAATGACCCGGGATCAATCCCAACCTCCGCTTCCATCAGTGCGGAGTTTCCACTGTCTCCGTGATGGCGTGGCCATGCAGATCGCCAGGTTCATTACTGAATTCAGTATTCTGTCAGCACGGACTGGATGGGCCAAAGGGCATGTTTCCCAGCTGTATGACTACGAACTACTCATCTCCTCAGTAATTGTGACGCTCATCATCTTGCATGTTTGCAATAATTGCTGACTCCCTTCTCAGTCAGAACAATGTCTCCCATCAAAACCTTCATTAGTGGAGGGCAGAAGATTGGACAGGAGTCCACTGCAACTACTTTTTAATCCAATTTTTGCTAAGGGAGGAATTACAGACAACATCCCCTCATAATTCTCAGTACCGTGCTCGAAGTGCGTGGGTACACTTGGGTCATCCAGCATTGAAACGGAAAGTCAAACCATCATCTTCTGCTGAAACATAGTTACCTCCAAAGAAAAGGCTGAGAGTGTGACTAATATCAACACCCTCCCCATGCAGCTAGGGGGTGAATTATTGCACAATATAACAGTGGTGTTATTGCCAGAAGGAAGTTCAGGTTCAATCCCCAATTTCAGCTCAGTAGGGCGTGTCAGTTCAGGATGGAACGAGCACTTCTCCTGCAGACCATCATGGGAGGGATGAAAGAGGGAAACTAAGCTGAAAAGTGGTGGTAAAAGTGCGAGAGTGCATTATGTAGAAAATAGACCAAATAAATAGACGTGAATGGACACAAAGAAGAAATGGGGGAGAAATAGAAAAATAGTGAAAGGTTTGTGTTAGCAGTTAACCGATGTGAAATGGGAAGATTAGATGGAGCAAGATTAGAATGCACAAAACATGGGAGAATGGATGGCAATTCTCTGCTCAAGATGGGGATGGGCTCAAAGCTGATTGCAAAGTGGGATCATTTTAGTGGGAATTAGTAAATGCTGATTCTCCCAGCACTGCAGAATGAGAGAGGACAATTATGTTGTGTGCCATGCGTGAACTTTACACTGCGTTAACAAGAGACAGTGAACACCAAGCCGGGTCAGTAAAGCAATAAACACACCTTTGTCCTTGATCAGGGTGTGGATTTCTTCTTTCACCCCTTCGTTCCAGTCGGTGATGTCCACATGAAGGGCATAGTCGCAGCAGGACTTGCTGTCCGCCCACTCACGCCACTTCTCGTACGCAGCTACGACGCTACTCTCTGGTTCCGGGATCACATGGTCAACTGCGGGGAGAAAGGGAATTGGAAGGTTAACGCACTTCAAAGCTTCAAATCCTTCAGGCTCCATGTACACCATTTGGGCATTTTCATTCAGCGTTTAGATACTAACTAGACCAAGTGGACCCGTTGGGCCCAAACCTCTCCTGCATTGGTGCAGCACCCTCTCCTCCCCCCCTCCCCCTCCACCCATCAGCAGCACGGAAGGTTGCTCTAAGCGTGCCTGGAGAGATCTCAATGCCAGGTGTAAGAAGTGAAAAGATCATCGTTGGAACTCTCGACACAAAGCAAGACCCTGGGGCTGGGGGAACTACCAATCTCACAAAGAAACAAAATGAAACAAAAGAAAACAACCTTTGGGACATGCAATTGCTGTTGAACTAGATTCAAAATGTTCTTAAAGTTTGTTTTAAGTTGTGGTAGATCTGCAGAAAGCATCTAAGCAGACTAACATCACCTCCATAAGCCTCTGAAGTTTTACTTGTATTAAAAGTTAATGCAGGATAAAAGGTATCTGCTCTCAACGTGAAGAGTATTTTTTTTAAAATTCAATTGACTTACAGCCGCTCATACAAAGATTTTCAAAATGGCATCGACCCGAAACGTCACCCATTCCTTCTCTCCAGAGATGCTGCCTGCCCCGCTGAGTTACTCCAGCTTTTTGTCTATTTTCGGTTTAAACCAACATCTGCAGTTCCTTCCCACACAAAGGAGCAGACTACCTACCTTTGCTACAACCTCTGACAGCAGGTTAACCTCATTTATACTTTTACAGTATTCACCATCTCCACTGGCATACAAGGAACAAGGATTCATTCTATTCAGCTAGGCTGCTCTTCAGAAACTTGGAGGAGAGGAAAGAACAACACCAGACACTCTGGCCTATAGATTCTTAAAATCCCCAAAGTACCTTTACCAATCTGTTTAAAGACTTACGACAGCAAAAATAATATTTCTGCAGTGAGCTTCATGGCTCTTGTGTCAGTCAGAAGGTGAACAAACAAAGCTACGAGCTCTAAATCTGCCATGCACCAGAAATATGGAAGAATTAATACTCTGGGGCCAGGATGGTCCATTCATTATCACTCCAGGCTCCTACTAAAATCTTAGCGTGCTATACGGGGTTGCCCACTGTGGGCTGCTCATTTTGGAGCTCCCTGTTGCTAGGAAAAGTGTGCTTTTTGATTAAAAGCATGTTGCCATGGCGATTTATCTTTTGTTGTCCTCCAACAGAACTAATCAGACCCAGAGTTCAGGAGGTTGCAATTTCCTTGGAGTAAAATTACAAATGTTGGGAATTATGAATGGAAAACTCTCCAGAAACAAGCTGGAGAACGCGGCAGAATCTGACGGCTGGATTTTGGGAATGAACCACAACTGGATCCAAAGGAGCATCGCCAAAGCTTAGGTTTCATATGTACTCCCACAATACAATACCAAGTTCGCCAAGTGTTCCTCTGTTTGTCCGTGGGGGAATGTTGCCGACCAGTTTGAGTTGGCAACTGGCCCGACCGATCTTCCATCCCCTTCACCATCAAGCCTGACTTCCTGAAGGTGCTGGGGATCTGGTTCGGGAAGGCTGAGGCATGTAACAAGAATTGGCTGGAGCGGATAGCCAGGGTGGGGAAGAAGCTGGAGCTGTGGAAGCAGCGCTCCCTCTCCATCACGGGGAAAAATCTGGTCATCAGGTGTAAGGTGCTCTCGGGGCTGCTGTACTTGGCGCAAGTGTGGCCTGTCCCTCCCTCCTATGCCAGGGGTATCACCCGGGCCGTCTTCCACTTCATCTGGGGGTCGACGATGGACCGGGTGCGACGAGCCACAATGCACAAGTCGGCAAACAACGGGGGTAAAAGCGTGCCCAACGTCGCCCTCATCCTGGACACATTAGAGGCAGGAAACCTGTTCCCAATGTTGGGGGAGTCCAGAACAAGGGGCCACAGTTTAAGAATAAGGGGTAGGCCATTTAGAACGGAGATGAGGAAGAACTTTTTCAGTCAGAGTGGTGAAGGTGTGGAATTCTCTGCCTCAGAAGGCAGTGGAGGCCAGTTCGTTGGATGCTTTCAAGAGAGAGCTGGATAGAGCTCTTAAGGATAGCGGAGTGAGGGGGTATGGGGAGAAGGCAGGAACGGGGTACTGATTGAGAGTGATCAGCCATGATCGCATTGAATGGCGGTGCTGGCTCAAAGGGCTGAATGGCCTACTCCTGCACCTATTGTCTATTGCCACCTTCGTGTGTGGCTGCATCAGGCGGAGCATAGAGCCAAGGCACGTGGGCACCAAGTGCCACTACCTGCTGAGGTTCTACCTGTCCCCGGTGTTGCGAAGGATGGGCCTGGCGCAGATGCCAGGCAATGTGCCAGTCAGCTGGACATTGCCGAACCATCTGTCGTTTGTGGAAAGGACCAACACCTTTGACCACAAGTCCATCGGGCAGTGGTCAGCACGGAACGTCCTGCAGGCACTGCAGGGGAATGACTCCATGGATCCTGTGGCGTGGTTCCCAGAGCAGACTGCCCAGCTTGTCTGGCAAAATGCCTCATCGCCAGAACTAACCAACAAGCACCAAGACCTGGCTTGGCTGGCGGTGAGGGGAGCCCTCTCAGTCAGATCCTTCCTACACCGCCGGAACCTCACTACCGGCGCACGCTGCCTTCGGGACGGCTGCTACGGCGAGGAGACGGTGGCCCACCTCTTCACAGAGTGTGGATTTGCAAAGAGAGTCTGGAGAAGTTTGCAGGAGTCCCTGTCACGATTCATTCCGAGCAGCTCCGTCACGGAGGACTCTGTGATCTACGGACTGTTCCCAGGGACGCATTCAGAGACTGACATCGAGTGCTGCTGGAAGGTCATCAACTCGGTGAAAGACGCTCTTTGGTCTGCCCGAGCTTTGTTGGCCTCCCAGCGGAGCGAGCTGTCCGTCAAGGAATGTTGCCGACTGGCCCGCTGCAGACTGCAGGAGTACGTGCTGAGGGACGCACTGAAGCTTGGTGCAGCCAACGCCAAGGCTCTGTGGGGGAGGAGCACAGTCTAGGGTCCTTCCGCTGCTGGACATGGGGGGCAGGGTGTGGTGGAGAGAGACGCCCCTCCAAATAAGGGATACTGGGTAAATGTATGTAAATATCTAAACGAATGCCTGTATCGAATGTAACCTCCGGAAATGTCGGATGGGCTTGTTAAAAAAGATGTTTTGTAAATGATATTTATTATTTGAATAAAGTATTTTTTGATATTAAAAAAAAAGAATGTTGCCGACTGGCCCGCTGCAGACTGCAGGAGTACGTGCTGAGGGACGCACTGAAGCTCGGTGCAGCCAACGCCAAGGTCCTGTGGGGGAGGAGCACAGTCTGGGGTCCTTCCACTGCTGGACATGGGGGCAGGGTGTGGTGGAGAGAGACGCCCCACACGAGTGGCACGGGTGGGAGGTAAATCTGTGTAATTTGTATAAACTGTATTGAATGTATGTATAGCCTCCGAGAATGATGGATGGACTTTTGCAAGGATCATGTTTTGTATATATTTATTTCTCGAATAAATCATATTTTGAAATTTAAAAATCATGTATCTTTTCTGCTCAAGGGACACAATGCCTCAAATCACCTGTTCACCTAATGTGCAGCAGTAGAGTTGCTGCCTTACAGTGCTTGCAGCACCAGAGACCCGGGTTCGATCCCGACTACGGTTGCTGCCTGTACGGAGTTTGCACATTCTCTCTGTGACCACGTGGGCTTTCACCGAGATCTTCGGTTTCCTCCCCCACTCCAAAGATGTACAGGTTTGTAGGTTAATTGGCTTGATACAAGTGTAAATTGTCCCGAGTGTGTGTAGGCTTGCACGCTTGTGTTATCCATTTCAGATTGCATTGATGTGCTTCCAAATACATTATGACTAATGTCTATTAGGAAGATGGGTGCACACAACCAGCATGTGTTATGTGCACTTTCATTGTAATGTTGTGTTTCGACTCCTAATACAAAGACCTGCTTGCACCTGATACCAACGGTGGGACATTCCTGTGGGAACTCCACCCCAGGGACCCTCGTTTAGAAGCAATGACGTGGCTCCAATCTAAGAGTCCTTTGGGGAGACTGAACAACATCATCGCCCATGGCACAGTTCAATTAGGCGACTGAGTCACCGACCGTGGCCAATCACTGGAACCGCTGGAGAACAAAGCAACTAAGTCAGAATGAGGCGGCTGCATCGTTTTTCAAAACCCAAATCCCAGCGCTCAAAAATTCCATCTCGAGGACAAATGCAAAAAAACAAAAATTGGGCTGTGCCGAGTGTGCACTTTTCCCATGGGATCTCACTCTGCAAGAATGAATTAATTGGACACAGTAAACATAGGGGGTGGGGTTGAGTCAGACAAATGTGCTCAACAGGCCAACTTGTTGCTCAACTTGTTGAAGC